>NW_006408654.1:7294251-7299343 GCF_000296735.1 Chrysochloris asiatica
GGAATCTTAAATTTAAAAAAAAGAAATGAAAAAATAATAAAAACATTAAAACTATAAAGAAACTAACAAGAAAGAGCACAAACAATATAAACTCAGCACAGGAAGGAATGCAGAATAAAGAAACCAACAGCACCACAAAAAAGAAAAGTAATGACAGCAATTAATTCACACCTATCAGTAATTACTGTTCTTGATACGTTCTTTTTGACAATGAATGCAACACCATCCTTCTTCAATTTGTCATTTCCGGTTTAGTAAACCATGTGGTTGTCAGATTAAAAATGGCCAATATCAGACCATTTCAGCTCACTAATGCCTAAAATATCAATGTTTATGTGTTCCATTTCATTATTGACAATTTCCTATTTTCCTAGATTCATACTTTGTACATTCCATGTTCCAATTATTAATGGATGTTTACAGCTGTTCCTTTCCATTTTGAGTTGTGCCTTATCAGCAAATGAAAGTCCTGAAGACTTTACTCCACCTGCATCATCACGGAAAGTAGGCATTTTTTCCCCAGTTGCATTTTGAATGCCTTCCAACCTGAGTGGTTCATTTTCTGGCATTATAGCTGACAGTGTTTCTCTGCTACTCATAAGAATTTCAGTGTAATAGGAAAATATCCATGTGCCTACAGGGACAACCAGTTAATACCACTCTTATTTTAAATTTATGCACCAACCACTAAAGCCAGTGAGGGTGAAGTAGAAGAACTGTACCAACTTCTTCAATTTGAAATTGATCAAATATGCAATCAAGATGTATTGATCATTATTGGCAAAGGTTAGGAACAAAGAGGAAAGATCAGTTGTTGGAAAAAAAGGGCGTGATGATAAAAGTGATGCAGGAGATCACAATATAGAATTCTGCAAAGCCAATGATCTGTTTATTTCAAATATCTTCTTTAGATGGTGTAAGAGATGATTATACACAAAGATCTCACCAGATAGAATACACAGAAATCAAATTGACTACATCTGTGGAAAGAGAAGATGGAAAAACTCGTTATCATCAGCAAAAACAAGTGTAGGGGCAGATTGGGGGAAAGACCATCAATTGCTTATAAGCAAATTCAGACTGAAGCTGAAGAAAATGAAAACAAGTCCATGAGAGCCAAAATATGACCTTGAATATATATCCCACCTGAATTTACAGAACATCGGAAGAACAGATTTGATACATTAAAAACTAAAGACTGAAGATCAGAAGAATTATGGGATGACATCAAGAACATTACACATGAAGAAAGCAAAAAGTCATTAAGAAGACAAGGAAGAAGGAAAAGGTCAAAATGGGTGTCAAAAGAGATACTTGTTCTCCAGCGTAGAGATGCTAAAGCAAATAGAAGAAATGAGAAGGTACAAGAGCTAGACAGAAAATTTCAAAGGTCAGCTTGAGAAGACAAAGTTAAATATTATAACAAAATGTGCAAAGATCTGGAGTCAGAAAATCAAAAGGGAAGAACATGTTTAGCATTTCTCAAGCTGAGAGAACTGAAGAAAAAAATCCAAGCCAGGACTTTCATTATTGAAGGATTCTCTGGGCAAGTTATTGAATGATGGAGAATGTATCAAGAGAAGATGGAAGGAATACACAAAGTCACTATACCAAAAGGAAATGGTTGATGTTCAACCATTTTAAGAGGTGGCATATGATCAAGAGCCAAGGATACTGAAGTAAGAAGTCCAAGGTGCACTGAAGGACTTGACAAACAACAAGGCACCTAGAAATGATGGGATAAAAATTGAAATCTTTTGCATGGACAGGATGATAACTATGCCAACGAAATGATGGATGATGGAATGAATGTAAAGCTGATGTTCTCCCATGTAGATTATTACACAATTTACAATAAAACATTAAACAAAAAAAAAAAAAAAGAAGAAGAAGTAGACCCCCAATGAGATGGATTGACACAGTGGCAGAAACAATGGGCTCAAACATAACAATTGTGAGGATACCACTAGACCAGGCAGTGTTTCATATTGTTGGTCACTATGAATCAGAACTGATTCCACAGCATCTAATAACATCAACATAATAAATCTTTCTAGCAAGACAGGTATCTTCTCCTTGTTCTTCCTCTTGAAGAAGGTCTTGACTCTTCTTGGCTCTTTGCTATTTTAAATGCATTTTATGAACATCTTGTCAATGTCAAAAAAAAAAATGAAATCTTTCAAGAAAGTGAGACAGCACTAGAGGCATTCACTCATCTATGCCAAGAAATTTGGAAGACAAATATTTGGCCAACTGATTGGAAGACATCTGTATTTGTGCCCATTCCAAGGAGAGGTTACCCAACAGAATGTGGAAATCATCAGACAGTATCTTTAATATCCCATGCAAGTAAAGTTTTACTAAAGGTAATACAAAAATGGCTGCAAGCATGGATTGACAGAGAACTAACAGAGGTTCAATCCAGATTCAGAAGTGGACGTGGAATGAGGGATATCATTGCTGATGTCTGATAGGTCTTGTCTGAAAGCAGTGAATACCAGAAAGGTGTTTACCTGTGCTTATTGACTACACAAAGGTGTTTGAGTCTGTTGACTGTGACAAGCTACGGACAACATTGTGAAGTACAAGTATTCAAGAACACTTAACTGTGCTCATGAGGAATTTGTGCATGCACCAAGAGGAAACAGAACATGGGAACACTGAAGGGTTGTATTCTTGCACCATACTTATACAACCTGAATGCTCAGCAAATAATCCGAGAAGCTGGGTTATATGAAGAAAAACATAGCATCAGGATTTGAGGAAGACTCATTAATAACCTGTGATATGCAGATGATACACCCTTCCTTGCTGAAAGTGAAGAGGACTAAAAACTACTTACTGATGAAGACCAAAGAGCACAGCCTTTGGTATAGATTGCATCTCAACGTAAAAACAAAACAAAAATCCTCACCACTGGACCAATAAACAACATTCTTATCAATGGAGAAAAGATTGAAGTTGTCAAGGAATTCATTCTTCTTGGATCAACCATCAACACTCATGGAAACAGCAGTCAAGAAATCAAATGACGTATTGCATTAGGCAAATCTGCTACATGAGGACTTTTTAAAGTGTTGAAGAGCAAAGATGTCAGCTTGAGGACTAAAGTATGCCTGACCCAAGCCATGGTATTTTCAATAACCTCATATGCATGCAAAAGCTGGACAGTGAATAAGGAAGACCATAGGAAAATTGATGCTTTTCAGTTATGATGTTGGAGGAGAATATTGAAAGTGCCATGGGCTGCCAAAAGAACAAACAGATTTGTGTTGGAAGACATCTTGTCAGGAGGGGCCAGTCACTGTAGAAGGATATCATGTTTGGTAAGGTGGAAAGTCAGATAAAAATAGGAAGACCCCAGCAAGATGGTTTGGTAAAGTGCTCAATCAATGGGCTCAAGTGTGGCAACAATTGTGAGGTTGGCCCAGGACTGGGCAGAGTTTCATTCTGTTGTGCATAGAGTTGCTATGAGATGGTACCGATTCAATAGAACCTAAGAACAACATCAACATCAATAATTACACTAAAGTCAATGGATTAAATCTACCAGTCAAGAGACAGGGAGTGGCAGAATGGATAAGAAAATGAGATCCTTCAATGTGCTGTCTGCAAGAGACACACCTTACACACAAAGACAGAAACAGATTCAAAGTTAAAGGATGAGAAAAAATATACCAAGCTATATTTTGTAATTAAAAATGAGCAGGAGACAGGAGTGGCAATATTAATCTCTGATAAAATAACTTTAAGGCAAAAACAAGCATAAAAGATCAATAAGGACACTATTTCCTGATTAAAACATTCATTGCGCAAGATGAAATATCTACAATAAATATTTACACATCTAATGAAAGAGTTCCTAAATATATAAAGCAAACCCTAGTAATATTAAAGAAAGAAATAGACAAAGCTATAATCAATAATAGTGGGAGATTTTAATACATCACTTTTGAGAAAGGATAGAACCAGAAAGAAACTCGACAAAGGCACAGAGGAACTAAAAAACAGCACAATCAACTAACTTGACCTCATAGATGTGTACAGAGCATACAAGCCAACAATAGCACAATACACATTCTTTTTCAGTACACATGGAACATTCTCCTGATTAGACCATGTGTTAGGTCACAAAACAAGTCTTCATAAATTTACAAACATTGAAAAACATTGAAAAGTCTCTTTTCAGATCACAATGCCATAAAATTAGAAATCAACAATAGGAAGACAAGGGAAATAAAATCAAATACATGGGAACTTAATAACACCATGCTTAAAACTACTGGGTATTAGAACACATAAAAGGTGAATTCACAGAAATGCTAGAAATAAAAGAGATTGAAAACACAACAAAATCAATGCTGAGAGGACAATTTATTGCAATAAATGCACACATCCAAAAAGAAGAAAGAACCAAAATTAACATATTAACACAACATGTCCAACATTTAGAAACAGACCAACAGAAGAAAAGAAATAATAAAGATTAGAACAGAAATAAGCGAGATAGAAAACAGGAAAACTATAGAAAGAATCAGTAGGACAAGAATGTGGTTCTTTAACAGGATTAATAAAGTTGATAAACCATTGGCAAACCTAACAAAATAAAAGAGTATGAAGACCAATATTCCTCATGACCATTGATGCAAAAATTCTCAACAAAACCCTAGCCAACAGAATTCAATAACACATCAAAAAAATAATACATCATGACCAAGTGGGATTCCTATCAGTGATGCAAGGATGATTCAATATTGGAAAAAGTATTACTGTAATCCACCATATAAATTTAAAAAAGCCTTATAAAATTTTGATGTCTTAAAAAGTCATTAGACATAAATATATCTATCTTAGTGTCTATTGATATGTATCAGTATAAAATTTTGTTTTGCTATGCATTGATATTGCATGACATTAAATATAGGAATATTTTTTTGAATAATTAAAATTTCTCACAATATCATCTTCTCATGAAAACAGTATATTAATATTTCAGTTATTCTCAATTACATAAGCAAAGATGTTTATTTGAAAGTAAAAATATATTACCTAGCCTCGATGGCTTGATAATCAGAAATAGACTAAAGGAAGA
>NW_006408654.1:7299994-7313781 GCF_000296735.1 Chrysochloris asiatica
AAAAAAAAAGAAGAGCTAAAGTGAATAGAGAGAAATAGTGTTATCTGATGGTGCATGGAGGGGATTATAATCATTGTAATGAAACAAGGTGCATGATTTATTGAATGTAAAACTTATGATCTGCCCTGCAAACTTTCACTCAATCCACAGATAAAAACCTTTTAAAAAAGTAAATATATTAATAAACTCAATCATTTGGTAATATTAATAATAATTACTAATACCCATTAAATTTTTCACCCATTAATATCCTGTTCTGATTGATTTGACATTCAAAAATAAAAGGTATAAATGAATAAAAGGAACTAATCTGGTTTTTGGTACATCCAACTAAATAGTATGGCACATACTACTACTTTAAAATAGATTCCATTATTGTACTTTGAGAGATACTGTTATTTTCTGTCTCCTCTGCATGTTCATTTGTTCTCTCAATTCTTCAGAAATGCTTATTGTTCACTTATAAACTTTCTCTGCAAAGTTTAATATATCCATAGCTATAATCATTTGTCTCACAAGAGTCAACATTGAGATATGAACTACTAATATTACTGTATTAAAATAATTTGGAAGAAAATATGTGCCAATGTGTTACTACACATAGAGAAATGGTTTCAGTTTTACATTGGTGCTAACTGGCAGTTATGTAATCAAAGTTACTCAAAGCTTCATTTACCTATGTGTATAAATGGGAGTATACTAACAGAAATGTTGCTAATTTCACTCTGACCAGCAACAAACATAGAATATCATGCCTCTATTACCTGATCCCCCTACTGCCCCTAATACTTCTGTTGTTGTCGTTGTTAAGTGCCGTTGAGTCTATTCTGACCCATTGTGACCCTGTATAGGGTTTCTAAGGAGCAGCTGGTGAGCTTGAACCACCGACCTTGCAGTTTAAATGACTTTGCAGTCTTGATGCATTAGCCCACAGCGCCATACCAGGACTCCAAAACCTCTGTAAGTCCACAAAATGTGCATTTTAAAAGTTGCCTTCTTGTTGGTTGTATTGTAGCTAGTCTGACTCTTTCTGGACATCCTTGTTGTTGTTGTAAAATGTCTTCAAGTTGGTTCTGACTCATAACATTCCTGTATAGCGTTTATAAAAAGCAGTTGGTTGGTTTGAACTGCTGACCTTAGGTTTTGAAGTCCAGTGCTTAATCCTACAGCACCCACACCAGAACTCCTTGTGTGCTGTCTAATGACTCTTCAGTTTCACAAATTTTGCTTCATTAACCTGGTATTTGATGATTGTTACTATCTTTTACAAGAAATTTTCTGAGCATCAACATGCCTTGCTAATAATATCTCTTTGGATGTTTGAAGTATTATGTTTGAAGTAACCATCACCAAAGTGCTTTTTCATTAGCATCAAATCAATTTTAGCACAAATTTCATTCTGGATGTTATTTTCATTATTGTTGTTAGGTGCCATCAATTCAGTACTGACTCATAGCGACCCAATGGACAACAAAACAAAACCTTCACCGGCCCTGCACCAATCCCACAATCATTGGTATGCTTGAGCCCATTTCTGCTGCCACTGTGCAAATCCATCTCATTGGGATGGTCCTCTGTTTTTTGACCCTCTACTTTACCATGCATGATGTCCTTCTCCAGGAACTGATCCTAATGATAATATGAAATATGGGTCATGAAGTCTGGCCATCTTGGCTTCTAAGGAACATTCTGTACTTCTTACAACACAGATTAATTGGTTCTTCTAGCAGTCAATGGTCCTTTTAATACTCTATTCCAACACCATAACTTAAATGCATCAATTCTTCTATAGTCTTTACTCTTTGCCCAACTTTCACATGCACATGGGACTATCAAAAATACCATGGTTTGGATCACGCTCACCTTAATTTTCAAACTGTTATCTTTGCTCTTGAATACTTTAAAGATGTATTGTGCAGCAGATTTGTCTAATGCCATAGGTCATTTGATTTCTTGACTGCTGTTTCCATTGAGTGTTGATGGCTGTTCTGATCAAATGAAGTCTTTGACAACATTAATCCTTTTCCAAGTATCTTGATGCTATACATTGGTCTAGTTGTGAGGATTTTTGTTTTCTTTACGTTGAGATACAACCCATAGTGAATGTTGTGATCTTTGATCTTCATTAGTAAATATTTTAAGTCATCTTTACTTTCAGAAAGCAAAGTTGTGCCATCTGAACATTGCAGGTTGTTAATAAGTCTTCCTCCAATCCTGATGCCACACTTTTCTACATATAATCCAGCTTCTCAGATGATTTGCTGAACATTCAGATTGAGTAACTATGGTAAAAAAATACAAGCCTGGAACACAGCTTTCCTAATTTTAAACCATTAATTGCCCCTTTGTTCTGTTCAAATGACAGTCTCTTCTAATTGCGATTGTCACAACTGTAAAGGTAGAAAGGAATGAGTGGTTGATCTTAAAGTCCCTGAGCGGAGGACCCTGGGACCATCAAGGGAGAAGAGTGGGAGCAGAGTGTGGGTCCCTACCCAAAGAAGTGGCAATGCCAGAGATGGAGGCAGAGATGCTGACATGGAGATACAGAGTAGCTGAGGACTCTAGACTCATGGAGGGAGAGGGGATGTGTGCTGGAGGCTGGGGGACAAGCTTGCAGTGTGTGCCCTTTGGCTATTTGAATGATTGTATATTCCTGAGTGTTTTGGTGCACATCAAAAAAAAAAAAAAAAAAAAACCCAGAGGAAATAGAAGCAAATATTGTTGAATGATGAAGCATGCAGGGGATTGTAATCATTGCAATAAAGCAAATATGATAGGATAAGTGTAAAACTGATGGTCTCCTATGTAAACTATTACTTAATTCACAATAAAATAAACTTAAGAAAAAAAAAAAAAAAAGACTGTCTCTTCATCTATGTACGGGTTCCTCTTGAGCCCAGTTAAATGTGGTAGAATATTCATTCTCTGAAATGTTGTCTATAGCTTGTTATGATCCACACAAGAAAATCTTCCATCTTCAATAAAGCACAGGTAAACATATTTCTAGTATTTTCTGCTTTCAGTTAAAATCCATATTACATCAACAATAATATCACTCATAACATGTCCTTATCTGAATCCGTCTTGAACCCTGGCAGTTCCCTGTCAATATATTGTTACAGTTGTTTTTGAATTATGTTTAGAAAATTTTACTTGCATTAAATATTAGTGATATTGTCTGATGATTTCTACATTCCATTTGATTGCACACAGTTGGGCACAAAATTCTTTAGAATGAGCGCAAATATGGATATCTTCGAGTCTGTTGACCAGGTAGTTGTCTTCCAAATTTCTTGGCATAGATGAGTGAGTTAGTGCCTCCACTACTTCATCAGTTTGTTGAAAGATTTCAATTTGTATCCCATCAGTTCTCAGTGTCTATATTTTAACAATGCCTTCAGTGTACCTTAGACTTCTTCCTTCAGTGTTATTGGCTCTTGAGCATATACTACCTTTTGAAAAGGCTGAACATAGACAAATTCATTTTGGTACAGTGACTCTGTGTATTTCTTTCATCTTCTTTTGATGATTTCTGCATCATTTAATATTTGCCCATAGAAAGCTTCAATATTGCAAGTTGAGACTTGATTTTCTTCTTCAGGTTTTCAGTTTGAGAAATGCTGACTGTGTCCTTTGCTTTTGGTTTTCTAACTCCAGGTCTTTGCACATTTTATTATAATACTTAACTTTGTCTTTTTGAGGTGCCCTTTGAAATTTTCTGTTCAGCTCTTTTACCTCCTCATTTCTTCTATTTTGCTTTAGCATTTAGACACTGGTGAGAAAACTTCAGAATCTCTTCTGAAATCCATTTTGGTCTTTAACTTCCTTCTTGTCTTCTTAATGACCTTTTACTTTCTTCCTGCATTATGTTCTTGATTTCATCCCACAACATTTCTGTTCTTCAGCCATTAGTGTCTAATTCATCAATTTTGTTCTTGATGAATGATCTCTAAATTTAGTTGGGATATGCTCAAGATCATATTTTGACTCTTGTAGACTTGTTTTGATTTTCTTGAGCTTCAGCCTGAACTTACATATGAATAATTGATTGTCTGTTTCACAATCTTCTACGGGTCTTGTTTTATTTTTTCCACTGCCTTTTTTCTTAGGTGTAGTCGATTTGATTTCTGTGTATTCCATCTGGTAAGGTCCATGTGTATAGTCATCTTTTATGAAAAACGTATTTGCAATGAAAAGGTCATTGGTATTGAGAGAACAAACAAGATGGCAGATCGGGTGGAAGTGCTTTAAGGAGCTCCATCAGTAACAAAACAGAATACAGGACCAAGCAGGCTAAGGTGATGGTCCCAGAACGCTGAACCACATATAAAGGAATATTTAGAAGGTTGGAAGGCTTATAGCTAGGAGAATTTGTAGCAGAAGTAAGAAATCCATTGTTTTCTAATTCAAGATGCTCAGCTGCTCCAGGAGCCACCATCTTGGGTGAGACAAAGTGGGAGAAGGATCAGAGCAGTCACGGATGCCTCACAGAACTGTGGAGATAAAGATGTGGACATTCTTTTCTTTTGCTTTCTGTTCATTGATCCCTTGTTGTCTGTGCACCTCCATTCTGGTGACTATAGAGATGCCTGAGCTAGTGGACACCCCAGCTCCACCCTCGGAGGGTTCTACTACACATGTGCACAGAGCTCCTCAAAATTTAAAGAGACAGTTTCCACTTAAAACCAAAAGCTACAGCCAGCCCAGAACTGTTTGTAACTAGAAAAAAAGGCCTGAATGGTGATTGTGGAGTGGGACAAGCAGACCAAAAAGGAAATAAGCCAAAAATTAAATCCTAAGTTATGTCACAACTACCAACAGTGGCATCTTGAAATTTCATAAGAAGAAGAGTGAAAAAAGAAGCCCATTTCCTGATCACATATACCTGGAAGCAATCAGAAATCATAAAAAATACCAAAATACACACCCATCTAAGTATTAAGGCCACAGATAACCCCCTGAATATGCCCCAAAAATAGAAGCAGATGACCATATCTGCACATGAGATAAAGTGATCCAGAAATGAGATAAAGTGACAGAGGCAAATGAGTTGGAAGGAGACCTACACTCCATACTGGAATATGGGCAGACTTTGGAAATGCCTGAGAAGAAATTCAGAAAAATGATTATAAAATGCATCAAAACACTATACAATGCAGTTGACAAAAATAAGGAAGAAGTCAGGAAAGTGCTACAGGAATAATCAAGTAAGATAGAGCATTGGAAACAATTAAAAACCTACAGAAAGAGGTCCAAATGATTAATAATAGAATATCAGAAATGGACAACACACTGAAAGGGCAAAGGAATAGAATTGAAGAGATAGAAGACAGAACTAGTGCGCTAGAAGATAAATCTCTCAACACTACTAAGATAGAAGAACAAACACAAAAAAAGGATTAAAAAAAATCTGAAGATGGCCTAAGATTCATGTTGGACAATTTAAACAGGAATAACTTAAGAATTATTGGCATTCCGGAGCAGGAACAATCGCACAGGTCTGCAGAGGAGATAATTGAAGAGCTTCTGGAAGAAAATTTTCCTGACATCGTGAAAAGTGAAAAGATAAGCATTCAAGAAGCTCAACGAACACCAGGATGGATAGACCCTAAAAGACAATCACCAAGACATATAGTAATGAAGCTCTCCAAAATCAAAGATAAGGACAGGATCTTGAAAGCAGCTAGGAAAAAGAGAAATGTAACATACAAAGGCAAGCAAATCATGTTAAGCTCAGATTTCTCAACAGAAACCATGCAGGCAAGAAGTCAATGGGGAGACATATATAGAACCCTGAAAGAAAAAACTGCCACCCAAGAATCCTCTACCCAGCAAAGCTGTCAATCAAATATGATGGTGTACTCAAAACATTCCAGGATAAACAGAAGCTAAGGGATTTTTGTCAAAGCCATCCCTGCTCTGAAAAACATCCTAAAGGAAGTTCTGTGGACTGAGAACCAAGAAGAAAAGACAAGTCCAGAATGTTGTACATGACAGCAGCACCCTGAACTCAATTGACAAATGGAAGAGTCAACAACAGAATAAAATTATAAGAACAGAGGATCTGGGAGGTCAGTCTATGATGAAAACAATTACTATGTGAAAGAAGGTAAACACAGAGGAACAGAGAGAGATCCAGGTGGTGGGAAGGTCAGGTAGATTACTGGATAAAATAAACTGTCTTAAATGGATGGAGGAACTAATGGAATATAAGGCAACCACAATGGGGTTGGGGTGGGGGGTTTACTTTGGGTGTTGGGGAGGGAAATACAAGAAGGGGGGAGGAGGCAGAAGCAAGATAGATAGGGGAACACTGAGACAGGTTTGCATGGCCTAGTGGGACAGAGATAAATAGTGATGCATACTCAATCTTGGAACAACAGGGCTCTGGGATACAGGGATCTAGATGTAGCTTAAAGAGGGTAAATAATACTAAAACCCTTAACTTCCTTATGAATATTAGTTTCCCTTGCCTACCATTGTAAAATAGACACTTGCGTAGGATAGAAAGGAATGTTGGGAAGCATGATTAGAGAAAACTTGTAAGCCTGTCTTCAGCCTATAACTGATTGGAAACCTAAAAGGGGTTCCACAACTTGCCCAGTGATATAGGCCTCGTGCAAAACCTTTACAGAGTATAGCACCTTAGGTGGAATCCTGAGTCCCATCTAGAACCTTATGAGGTAGGACATTCTCACTAGAAAGGACAAACAGACTGGGACAGCTACCGTGACAGAAGATACATCTGCATGATGAACCTGATCTATACTCAGAGCGGTAGTTACTCTAATACCAACGGAGAGGGAATGAGTGTTCACATCAAGTATCAACGCTATCTCCTTTATACACAGGGTAGATAGGGACGGGCAAATTAGACATTGGCTACCCAGAATGAGGGGGTGATAAAGCCACAAAGTGACTGGCTTACAAGGTTTCAAGAGGGAGTTTAAGAGTATGGGGGAAACGAAAGAGTCCCTACTGAATAACTGTCAAGATATCTTGTCTAGATGGGTCGGTGAAAAGAGATGGGGATAAGATTCACAAGATTCAATAGTGAACAATTGTTATCATGACTAATTGTGATTGTCACAATTATAAAGGTAGAAGTTTTGTAACAAAAAAAGGGGAGTGGTTAATTAATCTTACAGTCCAGAAACAGAGGACCCTAGGACTATCTAGAGAGAAACACACAAGCAGAATGCAGCACCTTATCCAGAGAAGCAGCAGTGCCAGAGATGGAGGCCGAGATGGGGGCATGGAGAGGGGGAGTGGCTGAGGACTCTAGATTCATGGACTAAGAGAGGGACTAAGAGCTGGTGGCCAGGAGTCAGACTTGTAGAATGTGCCCTTTGGAGATGTAAATTATTATATATGCCTGAGTGGTTTTTTTGTTTGTTTGATTGTTTTTTTAAAAAGCTAAGTGGATAGAGAGAAATACTGTTAAGTGATGGCACTGGGAGGGGATTATAATCAATGTAATGAAACAAGGTGTATGATTTGTTTAATGTAAAACTGATGATATGCCCTGTAAACTTTCACTCAATCCACAATAAAAACCTTACAAAAACAAAAACAAAAAGTCATTGGTCTTGCAAATTTCTATCATGTGATCTCCAGCATCATTTCTATCACCACATCCATATTTTCCAACTACTGATCCTTCTTCTTTGCTTCCAACCTTGATATTTCTATTGCCAGTAATTATCAATACATTTTGATTGTATATTTGATCAATTTCAGATTGAAGAAGTCAATAGAATTCTTTCATTTCTTCATCACTGGTTTTAGTTGTCAGTTCTGATTCATTGCAACCCCATGCACAACAGAATGAGACATTGCCCAGCCCTGTGATATCCTCACAATTGTTATGTTTAATCCCAATGTTGATAGCACTGGTTGGGAGTCTTCCTCCTTTTTTGTTCTTTTGGCCAAGTAGTTGTTTTCCAAATTTCTTAGAATTGACAATTTAGTGCCTCTAGTGCTACATTGGTTTGTTGAATCATTTCAATTTGTATTCTGTCCCTTACTGGAGCCTTATTGTTTCCAATGCCTCCACAGTTGTTTGGACTTCATCCTTCAGAGCTACTGGTTCTTGATCATATGGTCACTCTGTATAATAATTGCTAATATTTTAAAGCCTCTATTGTGTATAAAATTAGTTTTCAAATATTGCTGAAAATCTTAACAGTCAGGTGAAGATAACTGTCCTCATTAATACTATATAATTGGTATAGGGATTTTAACATGAACAGAACATTCAGTAGCTAGAGATCAAGGCTGAATCTTATTAGATGTATAGCCTAGAAACAAAAATTAAATCTATATTCAAGCCTCTCTTTTCAATCCCTCTCCTTTCAGAAATTATAAGTTAGTTTCACATATTGTCCAATAATTAATTAAGCATATTTTTAGTCACAAGAAAATTAATAATTGCAACCCAGTGAAAAAGTGAGAAATATTTACTGTGAGAAAAAAAATGACATAAATTAAAAGTGAAGGCAAAATAAATGAATGACAATTTTAAAAAGCAAATCTATAATAGATGCTTTAAAATGTTAATGATTTCTATGAAATATCTTGGTATAGAGACATTCAGAGTGTTTATTAAAGAATATGCTTAAAGGATCTTTTGGATTTTTTTGCCTGAGAATCCAGTACTTTTCAGTGGGATTATATTCTTCTGCACATAAAATGAAACTATTTGTTAAATTAGTTGATGATGGTTGCCATTGTTAAGAAATTCAAAGCATGCTTTCTCAAATCATGGTAACTTTTAATCTTTCATTAGTTAAGTTGGGGGAATGGGGACAGGTGGGAGCTAACCATGGGAAGGCATTACCATTGAGGAGGAGATCAATACAACATATTGCAGAGTTTCAGTGGAATGTCAATAGGTTAGTGAAAATCTTAAGAACTTTGAAAGCAAATACTAATCATGTTATTAAGTAAATAAAATTATTTTATTTATTCTGTTTTATTTTTGGACTTTATTTAAAAATGACAAAAGGAGAAATAATTACTAGTATAAAAACAGATGAAAAGAACAAAGTCTCATATATAAGCAAAAAGAAGGAAACATACGTGGGAAGCAAGATTGCTGTTGTAAGGAAGAAGATAGTGAAAAAGTTAGTCATGTAATATGTATTTAATAATCAATCAACCACCCAACTAAATAATAGTGGTACATACTATTACTTTGGAATAGATTCCATTATTGCACTTCAAGCAATATTGCTATTTTCTATCTCCTCTGTATATTTATTTCTTCTCTCAATTCTTCAGATATGCTCATTGTTAACTTATATAATTTTTCTCTCCTTAGTTCAATGTTTTCATAGCTATAAATTTTTTTGTCTTATAGGAATCAACATTCTGATATGAACCACTAATATTACTATACTAAAATGCTTTCTGAAAAAAATATCTGACAATGTGTTACTACACATTAAGAAACAGTTTCAGTTTTACATCAATGCCAACTGGCAGTTCTCTTTGTAAACTATGAATCTATCATATGAACTGTAGCCAAAACAAACTTCAATAAATGGGTTTTGCTATTTCATACTCTTAACCATTTAAAGTGAAAATAATGACAGCTTATGACAAGATAGATCTTTCTCAAAGAGACTTTTATGTTTCAAGTGTTGTTCAGGCTTTTTATTCATCATAAAACAAAATTTACCACTATGATTTGCTGTGTGTCTTCTAATATCTTGAGGCAAACTAGCTGACAAATGTATTATTCTCTCATAAAGAAGAGGAGCGCTAGACGGTGTCGGCAGCTGCATTACTCAGACTGGACCAAACGGCTGCTTTTGTTCATGCTGTCTTAACTGCTATGGAGAAAGTTTGTGGCATTGAAACTATAATGCCTGCTTCATAATACTGTTTTGTTATTTCTTCAAAGATTCACTGTATTACATTAAACATGCCCATAAATCTCTCAGTAATTGTATATTATTTTTTCTATTCCCTCTATGTTTTACATATTGTATTCAACTTTGGGTTTATTCAGCTTTGCACAGTGGAATGACAGGTTTATAGTTTGTTGTAAAGCTGAGAAAAATATGGTAGTTATTGTTAAGAATTTGTGAGCTGTTTTAGAAAAGGAATTGGCTAAAAACACTGTCTACCCAGTGCAGGTTTACTCAAAATTTAATTTAAACTTTGTCTAAAATGAAATGAGTGTTACCATAGATTTTTCAAAAACTTGAAAAATGTCCTATAAAATTGTGAGTTTTCTAATACTTATTATAGAGAAAATGAAGGTTGTTAGATGTTATTTATAATAAATTATATATATACCAATAGCTATGTTAATAATATATGCATTAAATACATATTAATAATAAAATGCATAAATAATAAAAAATACATGATAAATGTGTATTTGTTTTTAGACCTGATATAACTGAAAGTATATTTATTTTATAGAAGCTATCTGAAGGAGAAAGGAGCTTTGATAATGTTGTGGGTTATGAGTTGGGCTGCTAATCACAAGGTAGCAGTTCAAATTTACCAGCTGCTCGAAGGGAGAAGGATGAGACTTTCTGCTCCTGTAAAGATTTACAGCCTCAGAAACCCTATACAGGGTCACTTTGAGCAGGAATGGATTTGGTATTCAACCACCACCACTACCACTATATGAAGGATAATTTCAATTAAGTAACTACATCTCCTCCACCAAAGGAAAAATTTCCTAGACTGGCCAATTTAAATATTAATATTTTCCTTGTTATCACTATAGAAGTCATTGTACAAGTAAATGGGAGATAAATTCTTTTGAGAAAAGATGTTCCAACTTTTTTCTAGTAAAGTTTTATTTTTAAAGTTCTAAACTAGATTAATGTATAACATACTAAATGCGCATCAACCTGTGTCTTAGTAACATCTGGTAGTGTACATTAGAATGTAAAATATGACCTGCTTACCATTTGAAATACAAATAATGGGGCTTTATTACCTTCAGAGGAACCTTTTCATTAAAAAACATGTACCATAAAACTGAGCAAATGGTGCATAAAATTACTGGAACTGGCTCCAATCTCTTAGGATAGTGAGGGGCACTTTGACAGAAAGTTTATCAAAACTCTCAAGGCAGAAAAAAAAAAAAAAAGTCTTTATTATACTTTTAAGCAGTCAGAAGAACACATAATTGAGTCATTTCCAATCCATCACTTAAGCTTGTCTTTTTGTTGTTGTTGTTAGGGACCATCGAGTCAGTACCGACTCTCAGTGACCTTATGTATAGCAGAACAAAACACTGTCCAATCCTGGGCCAACTTATACTGTTGCCACGCATGAGTCCATCGATGCTGCAACTTGGCTAATCCATCTCGTTGGAGGTCTTCTTCTTTTTCTCTGACTCTCCACCTTACCAAACATGGTATCCTTCCCCAGCGACTGGTTCCTCCTGACAATATGTCCAAAGTATGAGAGACGAAGTTTGGCCATCTTGGCCTCCAACTTTCACTCTGACTGCACTTCTTCCAAAATGGATCTATTGGTTCTTTTGGCAGCCATGGCACTTTCAATATTCTCCTCCAACAGTATAACTCAAAAGCATCAATTCTTCTATGGTCTTCCTTATTTACTGTCCAACTTTCACATGCATATGAGGTTATTGAAAATACCATGGCTTGGGTCAGGCTCACCTTATTCTTCAAGCTGACATCTTGGTGCTCTTCTACACTGTAAAAAGGTCTTCTGCAGCAGATTTGCCTAATGCAATATGTTGTTTGATTTCTTGACTGCTGATTCCATGAGTGTTGATAGTTGATCCAAGAAGAATGAAATCCTTGACCACATCCATCTTGCACTGTTGATAAGAATGTTGTTTATTGGTCCAGTGGTGAGCATTTTTGTTTTCTTTACATTGAGATGTAATCCATACTGAAGGCTGTACTCTTTGATTCATCAGTAAATGTTTTAAGTCTTCTTCACTTTTAGCAAACAAGGTTGTATCATCAGCATATTGCAGCTTGTCTTAGTTTCTCTCTAAAAAAACACAAAAATACTAGCTCTTTATATTTAAGCATTGATAATAATATAAAAAACACAATCAGAGAGTGTAAAACAACAGAAGAGTACACATTTTATATGACTTCAGGTTTTTATTTTGAAATACAACTAATATGCTGTAGACACTTATTAAACTATGCTTCACATTGTTTGACATTTCAATATAGTGGATAGATAACATGTTCTATATAGAAATGACAAACTACCCATTTTGTGAGAAGACAGTATAAAGACAAAATCTAGCTGCTTAAATTAAGGAACACTAAGTGTTAAGGTGTGTGGTTTCCTCAATACTTAGATCAGTTTCACACTGGGATTCTTAAATTTATCGAATAATATTAAATGACACAATCTTGACAAATTTATGGTATTCCCATCAGTTGCAGTGGAGAGAAATTAGATATTCTGTCTTAGATGTGACTGGTTGTTCTGAATAAGCACATCAGCTTTTCTTTTGTTGTCAATGTATATGAGTAAAATAACATAAAAATAAGCATTTTTCAACCAATTATTGTTGGTTGCTAATTATTTTGCATTTAATAATTTGGAATACCTATGACTCCTGGTGTGGTACTTTAGGATCAGCACTGGGCTGTGAATCATAAGGTCGGTAGTTCAAACCTACCAACTGCTCTTTGGGAACCCTATACACAGTCAGCATGAGTCAGAACCGACTCGATGGCATTGAACAACAAAAGCAACATGTCCAAATTGGAACCCTGGTGTGGCACTGTAGGATAAGTACTGGACTGCAAGGTTGATTTGAGCCTCAAGGTTGGTGGTTCAACCTCACCAACTGCTCTTCAGAAACCCTTAATAGGATTCTACTAGTTGGAACAGACTCGATGGCCCTTAACAACATTTTCAAATTATATTGTTAGCTGTTAAATGCTGTCAAGGCAATGCTGATTCATAGTGACCTTATAAAGGGTTTCGAAGGAGTGACTCATGGGTTTGAACAACCGGCCTTTCAGTTAGCAGTTCAATGCTTATCATTAAGTGCTTTGTAAAATATCACTCTAATCAGAGTTAACTATAATCATAGTTAATCAGATCCACTTATTATTTGGAAAGCATATCCAGTCATTATTGTTATTGTTGTATTTTAGTAAGTTTTTATTGTGAATTGAGTGATAGTTTACATGGGAGAGCGTCAGCTGTACATTCATCCTATCGTACTTTGTTTCATTGCAATGATGTCAATCCCCTTCATGCATCATCATTCAACGGCATTTGCTGCTTCCAATCCCTCTGTTTTTGTTTTGTTGGGGGTCTTTTTTTAGATTTGCAGCAAAGCACTCAGGAATATATAACCATTCAAACGGCCAAAAGGTATACTCTGAACGCCAACCTCCCAGCCACCAGCACACAGCCCCTCTTCTTCCTTGAGTCTAGAGTCCCCAGGCCCTCCGTCTCTCCATATCATCTCTGCCTCCATCTCTGGTGTCGCTGCTTCGCTGGATAGGGTCCCACACTCTGCTTTTCTCCTTTGATGGTCCCAGGGTCCTCTGCTCCTGAACTGCAAGATCAACCACTCCCCTCCTTTTGTTATAAAATGTTTACCTTTATATTTGCAACATTCATAATTTGTCCTGATAGCAATTAAATTTTTTTTTTTAATTAAATGTTTTTATTTTGGATTGAGTGAAAGTTTACAGGGCACCTCATCATCTTCACATTCAACCATTCATATAGCTTGTTTCATTACATTGATTATTATCCCCTCCATATATCATCAGTTAACAGTGTTTCTCTCTATCCTCTTT
>NW_006408654.1:7317866-7327593 GCF_000296735.1 Chrysochloris asiatica
TCTGTTGGCTAGGATTTTGTTGAGGATTTTTGCATCTATGTTCATGAGGGATATTGGTCTATAGTTTTCCTTCTTACTAACGTCCTTTCCTGGTTTTGGTATGAGGGTTATGCCTGCTTCATAGAATGTATTGGGAAAGCAATTAACTATTATCACAAGCATTTTATTCCCATCTCCTTTTATCAGCCCCATCCTGACAGGTTGGAAACCACTCAGTGGACATTCTACCTTCCCCCACACCCTCTGAAACTGAGCTCCCTCTTAAAAACTTGTAAGCCAATCATTTTGTGCCTTTGTTGTTCCCTGCCCCCCCCCCACACACACACACTTTGGGTAGCCAATATCTAAGTTGCCCATCCCTATCAACTCTGTGTACCTAGTCACTGTTGTTGTTGTTAAGTGCCAAAGTCAGCTCTGACTCATAGTGACACTGTATAGGGTTTCCATGGATTCTATGGTGGATTTGAACTGTCAACATTCTGGTTCATAGTCCAGTGTTATTAAGTGCCACACCAGGTGTCTAACAAAGGTTATTTCTCAATGTTAATGGACAGAACATCAATCTACTTGACAAATTTAAAAAACATAATCATTGATAAGTTTTCACTTACATATTATGAACAAAGAAGAGTTTTATATAATTTTGGACAATAAGAATTTGACTGACATTTGAGAATTACAAGCGAATTTTGAAAAGCTTTAGCATTCCACAGGTGGAGCAACAAGAGTGACTCATTGGATAATCAATATGGAGCATATGGACTGTAGAAAATTAAAAACAAATAATGCCCACTAAAAGTCAATCTTCATTGTATTTTATGCACATACCCAAGTGCAATCAATATCACTTATAAAACGGCCCTCCTGGGGGGGGGGAGAAATTATTGATGTACATTTTAATAATTGTAATGGTTAATGCTGAGTTTTAGTAATGGAAATAAAAATTTGAAAGTACATTTTTATTAGATGTAGTGTAGTAACATGGTATTTTTACATAAAACTAATTTGGAAATTTTCAAGTTATACTTTGACCTTCAAATTACACAGACTTTACTATAGGCATCAATTTCAACAAAATGTTCATATTGATTTAGAATCATTAAAGTTCAATTTAGGTCCATTTTATATCACCAACACTTGTAGTGCAATGTATTCCTGCCTCTTTTGATACAGTAGGTTTGAAGTATGCAATAATAACACAGAATTGATATTAAGTTAATAGTATCATTTTCAATTATATTTTAGTTTAAAATTTTAATTGTAAATTAATTGTGTAATGCAAAATTGTAATATTTTGTTTGTTCGTACATGAAGCACTTTAATGAATTTCAATAACACTTCCATTCTAACTGTTATTTTTTAAAACTAAAGAATCAAGAAAATATATTACAATATATGTACAATTTTGTTGTTGTTGTGAAGTGCCCTCAATTCGGTTCCGCCCCATCGCGACCCTATATAGGGTTTCTGAGGAGCGACTGGTGAGCTTGAACACTGATCTTGCAGTTCAAACCGATTTTTCAGTCCAGTGCATTAATCCACAGCACCACAATTTACTGGTTATTATTTGCATAAGCCATAGTTATGTAATGTGGTGCTGTCAGAGAAGAAATGTACTACTAGTTGCACGATCCTTGGTTCAAACTCACCAACTGCTCCTTGGAAACTATACAGAATAACTATCAGTCAGAATGAACTTGAAGGCACTTAATAGCAACAACAACATAAGCTGATCTTCATGTCTGTGATGGGAGGATGTTTTCATTTGCAAAACGGCTGTTGAATAAATTATTTTTTTAACTTTCAAGAACTTGGAATTATTACAAATTTGTTGAGAAAGCAGTAGCAGGTCCATAATTATTCATACTTTCATAAATATATTTAATTAGAAGTACAATTGCAACATGAAACAGTATCAAATGTTTGGCATGAAAAGACAAAGGGAGAGAAAAATGGAAGGAGGACTGAAGCAATGGTTTCTGAGAAGTGTTCATTGACATATCCTCTTAATACACTATTATTTAAACTAAACTTTCTATGACCTTAACAAAAAGAACAAAAGTTTATTTTGAATACTTAAAAGACATGAAAGTATAAAGATGAGCAACTTTCGCTGTGTTTGAACACAAGGAGTGTGTTGTGGATTTAATTATGTTCCCCCAAAGTATGTCTCAACTTGATTAGGCCATGATTACCAGTGCTATGCAATCATTCTCGATTTAGTGAGCTCATGTAATTATCCTATTTGTGGTAAATCCTAACCTCTCTGATGTTAATGAGACAGGATTAATGGCAATTATGTTAATGAGCAGAATGTAAACTACTAGATTATGTAGTTTTTTGAGTCGATATCATTTAAGATATAAAAGAGATTAAACAAGGGAGCAGAGATCTGAGGAACATATAACCACCAAGAAAGAAGAGTAGATCCTTTAGTCTCAGATTTCTTGTGCTGGTAACTTCTTAGACCCAGAGGAAGATTGATACCAAGTCACCTGGAAATCTCTAATGGGTACCAACCCCACTGATATTGAAACTCATCAATAAAAAATTCACCCAGAATCCACATGAAGAGAAAGACTTCCCCTAAACCCAACATTCGGAATTCAAACTTCTAACTTCCTAAACTGTGAAAGAATAAATTTCTGTTTACTAAAGTCACCCACATGTGGTGTTTGTTATAAAATCACTAGTTAACTAAGACCTGTTTTTGTTGTTGTTGTTAAGTGCCATCTAGTCTGTTCCTACTCAAAGCAACCCTGTATAGGGTTTCTGAGGAACCACTGATGAACTTGAACCACCCAACTTGTGGTTCAAACCAAGCTTACAGTCCAGCACTGGACTCCAAATAAGACATGGTTGCACATAAAATTGATACTCTTATTCCAGCGATCTAAAATTATGCAGAAAACCCCCCACAAAACTAATCTTTCATTATTAATAAGCAGAACATGGTATCCAAAGTATAGAACTGCTATTTCAAAGAATTTGAAAGTAAACTTTTCTAATGTCTTAATCATGTATCCTGGTATGAAGCTGTAGGATAAGCACTTGACTGTGAGGTTGGTTTGAATCGCAGTTTGGCAATTCAAATTCACCAGACTCACCTCAGAAACCCTATGGTTACTATGGGTTGAAACCAATTCAGTGGCACTTAATAATAACAACAGTGTCTTAATCAGTTCTCACACAACCTCTGCTCCTGATAAAGGAAAAATAAAGCAATTTCATATACAGAAACAGATTCCCAGAGTTAACTCATTCTGTTATTTTATTCCTTCATTCTTCAAACTCTTCATTTGAAATAGATATTATCAAATCATGTTGATTGATTTCTTCGAGAAAAATAGAGAAAATACAATCTTTAAAATGCAATTTTAGCCCGACATGATGAGTGTAACAAGTGGCAGGAGAATGGGGAGTTATTCCTAATTCAGGCTCGTGTTTCCTTTCCATTCTGTGATGAGCACTTTTGTCTAAGAGGATGAGATTATCATAACACATGCTTGAGCAGGGCTTCTCTAGCTCTGCATAGATGGACTATAAAATCTGCACTTAGGAACCATCTCTTGCTGAAGTTCTGTAGCTGCTGATTTAATAAGAAATGAACATTTAAATATAAGATAGAAAGGGTATATCTTCTTTTGTGATAATACATGATTGCTCATTTAGAGCACAGCTATTTAACAGTTTATTAATAAACACAATATTGTCAGACCTCTACTGTAAGTAAACACAGTTGCTTAAAAAAAATTTACAAAAGGATATATTTTGCTCAAACTGGAAAGAGGCATTTGTTTTTCATTTACTATAGAGAAATATTTTCTCAGTTCAATTAACATAGTGAGGTTATCTGTTAGCACAAAGAAAATTTCTCAGAGGATTTATTTGCTTTTTTATTAAACTCCATCTTCTTTATCAACGCAGGCATTTTAGTTATTCTTTAATGTAAAGTCTGGATCACCAATAAATCCCCGGATTCTCCATAAAGAGATTCTAACTAGTACAATAAATACCTTCAGTAGTCTTTTTTGAGATACCATAAATAAAATTTTCTATCTTAAGGGTTTACTGAAGCTCTCCTTGTATTCATGCAGGCATAAAAAAATCCTTTTAAAATAGCATTTCCCTGGGGTAAAATGCACCCAAACTTAATGGGCATAAAATCATCACTATCAAGTAGGATCAATCTGAACAACAGCAAATATATATGCATGTATATTTTTTATTGTTTAATGTTATTGAGTTTGTTAATTTGGTTCTGACTCAGAGCAACACAGTATAGTGACTATATAGCTTTTAAGAGGAGCAATTGATGGGTCTAAATGGGACTTTGCAGTTAACAGCCCAGTGTTTATCCTATTGGGCCACACTATTTAATTTATATGTATATATGTGTGTGTTGTTGTTAGGTACAGTTGAATTCACATCAGATTCAAAGTAATAGTTTAGGAATGTGATAGCCTAGGAATTGCCCTACAGGGTTTTTTTGGCTGTAATTTTTAGGAAAGTAGATCACTAGATCTTTCTCCCACGGAGCTGCCAGGTAACTTTTTATATATAGTACATTGTATGGCACTGTATGGAGTTCTGGTGTGGCGCTGTGGATTAATGCACCAGACTGTAAAGCCATTTGAACTGCAAGGTTGGCAGTTCAACCTCACTAGTAGGTCTTTGGAAACCCTATATAGGGTCGCTATGGGTCGGAACCATCTCGACGGTACTTAACAACAACAACAACATGATACTGTAGGAGTCCTGGTGTGGCGTTATGGGTTAATGCGCCAGATTACAAAGCTGTTTGAACTGCAAGGTCGGCGGTTCAAGCTCACCAGCTGCTCCTTGGAAACCCTATCCAGGTTTGCTAGAAGTCAGAACTTACTCTATAGCACTTAACAACAACAAATATATAGATAGATATATATCATATGTATAGATTTATTTGTTGTTTTTATGTGCCGTGCAGTCGGTTCCAATTCATAGCGACCCAGTACAGCGTTTCCGAGGCTGTAAATCTTTACAGGAGCAAAAAGCCTCATCTTTCTCCCGCGGAATGGCTGGTAGTTTCGAACTACTGTCCTTGAGGCTAGCCATCTGACTCGTAACCACTATGCTACCAGAGCTCCATATATAGTAACCAGTTGTCTGTTATTTTGTCATATTTTGGTGGCTTACATGCAGCTGTGATGCTGAAAGCTATACCACTGATATTTCAAATACCAGCAGAGATCAGCCATGGTGGACAGTTTACAGTGGATCTTCCAGACAAAGATAGATTAGTAATAAAAATTAAAAAAAGGTGGTCCTCTTCTGAAGAATTAGCCACTAAAAACTTACAAGTAACGATAGAAAATTCATACAATGCTGAAAGATGAGCCCCTCAGATTGGAAGACGCTCAAAATACAGTTGGGGAAGAGCTTTCGCCTCCAAATAGAGTAAATCTTAATGATGTGGATGGAGTAAAGTTTTGGGGACCTTAACTTGCTTATGTTACAGAATTCAAAAAAAGAAGGAATAGCTACAAATATCCTCTAATAATCAGGACATGGAATATACAAAAGATGAATCTAGGAAATTGGAAGTCATCAAAAATGAAATGGAATACATAAAGATCAATATCCTACATCTTAGTGAGCTGAAACAGACTGATATTGTCCATTTTGAATCAGACAATATGGTCTACTTTTCCAGAAATGACAAAATAAAGAGGAGTGGCATCATATTTATTATAATACAGAACATTTTGAGCTATATTCTGAAGTACAATAGTCAGTGCTAAAATAATATACAATCACCTATAAAGAGCACCGCTAAATAATTTGTGAACAAACTACTAAAGCCAGAGATCAAGAAACTGAAAAATTCTACCAATTTCTGCATTTAAAATTGATTAAATATATATATATTTTTAAATGCATAGATACTTACTGGTGATTAGAATGCAAAAGTTGGAAACAAAAAGGAACAATTAATTTTTGGAAAATATGGCTTTGGTCATATAAAAGATGCCAAATATCATATGACAAAATTTTGTAAGATGAAGGAATTATTCATTTCAAATACCTTTTCAACAACGTAAATGTAAACTCTGCCTAGTGATATCATCAGGTAGAATATACAGGAATCAAATTAACTATATTTGTGGGAAAAGAGGATAGAAAAACTTAATATCTTCAGTCAGAATAAGGTAAGGGTCTGATTGTGGACAGTTCATCAATTCCTTATGTGTGAGTTCAAGTTAAATCTGTAAAAAATTAAAGCAAACTCTTGAAAGCCAAAGTAGAACCTTGTATCTAACCTACCAGAATTTAAAGACTATCTCAAGAACAGCGTTAACCCATTGAACACTAATCACCAAAGATCTTAGGAGTTGTGGGATGATGTCAACATCATCACAAATAAGGAAAACAAATGATTATTTTGTTTGGGAAACAAGGAAGACCAGAATGGATATAAGAAGATACTCTTGAAACTTTCAGAGGAGCTGAAGCCCCTGGAAGACCAGGAATAGAAAATTAAGAAGGAAGAACATTCTCAGCGTTTTAACAATTGAAAGTATTGAAGCAATAATTCAAGCTTTGGGTTGTAATATTTGTTCATTCATGAAATGTAGGTGGAAAATGGAGCTGGTGCGTTTTCAGTTGTACATCTTTAGTAATATCATGTCAGGCACAAGTATGATACAACCTAATATAGGCATAGTTAGATCTACTCTTAGGGACATCCAGAAATGACACACTTTATGAAAATTAAAGAAGAATAAACGAAGATGGGACCGATACGTGTGAAGAGAAAAGAGGAGAATTTGTGAAAAATAGTTCTTGGTGTGATCAGGACTAAGGGGACTCTTGGGGCTAACAGGCTAGTATAACAAAAGGAATTCAGGGGAGAGGAAGAGATTAGTTGGGCCAGTTAGAAATTTTAAAGTAAGAATACACCCATCAAGGATATAGGAAAGTTAATGGGATGAGGTAAACTAACTTTAAAATGTGAATTCTACCAGTAAGGACTAGTAGGCATTCAGGGTTATTTTAAACTCCACGGTAGTTGGTGGTTCTGTGCTATAGAGTTGGTTCTGACTCATAGTGACCCGGTACAAGGTTTCCAAGGCTGTACATCTTTATTGGAGCAGAAAGCCTCATCTTTCTGCTGTGGAACAGCTGGTAGTTTTTAACTGCTGACCTTGAGATTAGCAGCCCAATTTGTAACCACTATGCTGCCAGAGTCCTGGTGTGGCGCTGTGGGCTAATGTGTCAGACTGCAAAGTCGTTTGAACTACAAGGTCAGTGGTTCAAGCTCACCAGCTGCTCCTTGGAAACCCTATACAGGGTCTCTATGGGTCGGAATTGACTTGATGGCACTTAATAACAACAACAACATGTTACCAGAGTACCCAATAAAAGTGGAACTGGAGCAGCAGCTTTATTGAGGCAGGGGAAGAAAATGCTTTGGAAGCTGGCCATGCCTTGTGTTTCCCTGTATCTACTGGATTGGCCCCCGATTTGGCAAAATCAAATAAAGGAAACCTCATTCTTGCTAAAAAAAAAAAAAAAAAAAAAAAAAAAAAAAAAAAAAAAAAAAAAAAAAAGAAAGAAAGAAAGAAAAGAGCTGAACAGAAAATTTCAAAGGTCAGCTCAAGAAGACAAACCTAAAAATAATGAAATATCCAAAGACCTGGAGTTAGAAAAGGGAAGAACACACTTACCCTTTCTCAAGCTGGGGGAACTATAGAAAACATTCAAGGCTCAACTTGTGGTATTGAGAGATTCTCTGGGCAAATTATTGAATGATGAAGAAAAACATGATCTACATTCAACCATTTCAAGAGGTAGCATATAATTAAGAGCCAATGATCCTGAAGGAAAAAGTCCGAGGTGCATTGAAGGAATTGGCCAAGAACAAGGCACTAGGAATTAATGGACTACAAATTAAAATATTTTAACAAAGTGAGGTGGCACTGGGGACACTCATTCCTCTATGCCAAGAAATCTGGAAGACAATTCCCTGGCTAACTGACTGGAAGAGATCCTTATTTCTGCCCATTCCAAAGAGGAATGCAGAAATCGCCGGACAATATCATTGATATCCCATGAGAATAAAGTTTTGCTAAACATAATACAAAAATGCCTATAAACATACACTGGCACAGAACTTCCAGAGGTTCATGCCAGATTCAGAAGAGGACAAGGGATGAGGGATATCGTTGTTGATATCCAATTGATCTTGGATGAAAGCAGAGAAAACCAGAAAGATGTTTACTTGTGCTTTATTAACTACACAAAGACTTTCAATTGTGTGGGTCATGACAAGCTATGGACAACATTGCAAAGTATAAGTATTTCAGAACACTTAATTGTACTCATGAGGAACCTGCACATAGACCAAGAGTCAGTTTTTTGACAGAACAAGAGAACACTGAATGGTTTAAAATTAGGAAATGCACCAGGATTGCATTCTTCCACCATACTTATTTAATCTGTATGGTGAGCAAAAAAAAATCTGAGAGGCTGGATTATATAAAGAAAAACATAACATCAGGATTGGAAGAAAATTCATTAACAACCTGTGATATACAGATGATACACCTTGCTTGAAGAGGACTTAAAATTCTTATTAATATAGATCAAAGAATTTAGCCTTTGGTATGGGTTGCATCTCAATGTAAACAAAACCAAAATCCTCACCACTTGACCAATAAACAACATTCCTATCAATGGAGAAAAGATAAAAGTTGTCAAAGACTTGATTTTACTCATATCAACAATCAGCACTCATGGAAGCAGCAGTCAAGAAATCAAAGGACGTATTGTATTAGGTAAATCTGCTGCACACGAACTTTTTAGAGTGTTGAAGAGCAAAGGTGTCAGTTTGAGGACTAAGGTGTGCTTGACCCAAGCCATGGCATTCTCAATAAGCTCATATGCATGTGAAAGCTGGACAGTGAATAATGAAGACAGTAGAAGAATTGATGCTTTTGAGTTATGGTGTTGGAGGAGAATATTGAAAGTACTAAGGATTGCCAAAAGAACAAACATATCTGTGTTTGTTTGAAGAAGTACAGCCAGAGTGCTCCTTACAAACCAGTATGACCAAACTCCATCTCTCATACTTTGGACATATTATCAGGAGGGACCTGTCACTGAAGAAAGATATCATGTTCGGTAAAGTGGAGAGTTGTAGAAATATAGGAAGATTCCCAATTAGATTGTTTGGCATAGTGGTAGCAGTGATGGGCTCAGGTGTAGCAATAATTGTGAGATTGGCCCAGGACCAGGCATTGTTTCATTTTGTTTTGCATATAGTCACTATGAGTCCTTATGACTCAATGGCACCTAACAACAATATATATATAGAGAGAGAGAGTCCTGGTGTGGCACTGTGGGTTAATGCGCCAGACTCCAAAGCCGTTTGAACGGGAAGGTCAGCAGTTCAAGCTCACCAGCTACTCCTTGGAAACCCTATACAGTGTCGCTATGGGTCAGAACCGACTCAACGGCACTTAACAATAACAACACAATATATAAATATACATATACATATATATGGTGTGTTGCTATAGGATGAACACTGGTCTGTGAATCACAAGATCAATCACTCAAACTCACCAAGTATTCTTCAGAAACCCCATACAGGGTTGCTATGAGTTAGAATCAACTTGATGGTGCTTAACAACAACATATACAGCAGTCCCATGCTTATCTACAGTTTCACAACAGGACTCCATAT
>NW_006408654.1:7327941-7337700 GCF_000296735.1 Chrysochloris asiatica
GCAGAGTTTCTGAGGCTTTTTTAAATGTTGCAGAGTTTCTGAGGCTTTTTTAAAATCTTTGTGACAGCAGAAAGTCTTATCTTCCTTCTGTGGTAAGTATATATTGTGGGAGAAAGATTATATATATGTATATATATTTAGAAAGAGAGAGAGAGAGTGAGTGTCCTGGTAATGTGCTGGACTGCAAGGTCAGTTTGAAATGAAAGGTTGGTGGTTCGTGTTCATCAGCTGCTCCTCAGAAACCCAATAAAGGGCCGCTATGGGACTCAACCATTGAGTTGGTTGCAACCCTGTATAGGATTTCTGAGGAGTGGCTGGTGATCTTGAACTATTGACCTTGCAATATAAACGAAAGGGAATTTACCTACAAAAGGTTGAAACATAATTGTGGCCTCTGGAAGTGGCTGGATCATGAAGTTTTATCACATAACCTTAGGGACAGGGATCTAGGAACTTTTTATATCATGGGAAATTCATAAGCATAAGGTACTTAAGGGTAGTATGTGGATCTAGCAATGGTAGGAAAGTCAAAGGTGCCAGGTTATCTGTCCCCTCCTAGAGCACAAAGGGATTTCCACAAACATAGTGTGAGGAAAGGCTGTAGGCTCCTTCCAAACATACATATAACTAAAGTAGGAGAACAAGATAGCTGGAGAAGGGTGCTGTCTGCTCCTTTCTAGAGAACAGGAGCAGGGGGGAAGGGACAGGAATTGTGGTTTGGAGGTAGTCTTGGCCTAGTAGTTTAGGAACATTAAGTTTGTGTCCCTACAATGGTATTTTTAATAGTCTGCTCCATTGGTCTTGCAAATTCCTGTCGTGTGATTTGCAGCCTCATTTCTATCACCAAGACCATATTTTCCAATTACTGATTCCAATCACCAGTAATTATCAATACATCTTGCTTGCATGTTTGAAAAGTTTCAGACTCAAGAAGTTGGTAGTTGGTATTAATTGCCTTCGAGTCAATACTGACTCATAGCAACCCATAGAATTTCCAGAAGTCCTGGTGTGGCACTGTGGGTTAATATACTGGACTTCAAGGTCAGTTTGAACTGCAATGATGGTAGTTCAAGGTCAGCAGCAGCTCCTTGGAAACCTTATAAAGGGTTTCTGTGAATCAGAATCAACTTGATGGCATTTAGCAACAACATAGGGTTTCCAAGGAGCATCTGGTGAATTTGAACTGCCAAGAAGTTAATACAATTCTTCAGTTTCATCATTACAGTCTTTAGTGGTAAATGCATGAATTTGAATAGTAATGGTTAACTGGTCTTCCTTAATGTTGTTAAGTGTCGTCGAGTTGTTTCTAACTCACAACCCATTATCTTGCACATAGTATATGTTTAATACATATTTATTATGAAGTAGATATGTCCTGGAGTCCTGGTGTGGCACTGTGGATTAATGTGCCAGACTGCAAAGTCGTTTGAACTGCAAGGTCAATGGTTCAAACCCACCAGCTGCTCCTTGGAAAGCCTATACAGGCTTGTTATGGGTCGGAATCGAATGGCGCTTAACAACAACTACAGATATGTAATTGTTATTGTGGTTGTTAGGTTCCCGGCAGTCTGTTCTAACGTATAGTATCTGCGTGTGACAGAGGATAACTATTTTATAGCATTTTCTAGACTGTGATCTTTACAGAGCAGATGGCTCAGGTCTTTCTCCATCATATCTCCAGGGCAGGTTCAAACCACCAGACTTTGGTCAGCCCCCAAAGTGCTTAACTAATGGGCAATCAGGACTTCTTAATGATGTATAAATGTGCCAATGTAACTTGTTATCAGTCTCCACTTTATACTCATCATGAGAATAATCAGAACACAAATGATGAAAACAATTATATCTAAGGGAATAATCTTGTCCAGTGCTTATTATCCTTTTAAATTCTGAAGATCTTGTTTTTCTCAGTAGGACATCCCATAATGAATATAGCATCATTAATTAAGAGATATAATCATTTGCTTATGAATATTTAAATACCAGTTTGTATCACTTAATTTTATCAGAGGCTTGCTTTTACTGCATGCTTGTTAGAACAATATCTGCATGGTCCTTCTTGGGTTTCCTGTGGATTCTTAGACTGCTGGACTTCTAAACACATAGATAGATGACGTTGGTATAGACCCAGGCCAATTATTTTATCTCATACAACACACACAGAAAGGAAACAAAATATTTTAAATGAAATATAATATGCACATAAGAGTAAAAATCTTATTATCACATTTAATACACTAGTGTAATTGCCAACCAGATCAAAGATTTGCATGTTATTAGAATTTCAAATGCTCCTCTCACTATTATCGTCTACTCTAAAAATGTCTGTAACTCTAGACTCGTTTTTCCCCTTATTGCACTTCATGTAAATGGAGACACACAATATGAAGACAATGAGCCTTGTTTGCTTCCTTTAGAGTTAGGATTGTTCTTTATAAAATTTTGGTGTGTGTAAGGGTAGGTCATTCATTGTCTTTAGGTGTAATATTTTATTGTATTGATAAATTATTATTTATTTAAGGAGTCGTTGTGGCTCAATGGTTAGGAACTCAGCTTCTAACTGAAAAATCAACAGTTTGAAACTACTAGTAATTGGCTTCCATGAAGTCTTGAGCCTAGGACCATATGTGAAAATTCTGCTATATCCTATCCTGACACCATGAGTTTAAGTTGAGTTAATGGTGTAAACAACTTTTGTTTAATGATTTGACTATTATTACACCTTTGACATTCCATAGCAATGGTTGTTGTTGTTATTAGGTGTTTTTGAGTTGGTACCGACTCATAGCGAACTTACACAAAATGGAATGAAATACAGTCTGATCCTTCCCCAAATTCACAATCTTTACTACACTTGATCCCATTGCTGCTGATACTGATCCAGTCCATCTTGTTGGGATCTTCTTTTTCACTGTTCCTCCACTTTACCCAGCATGATGTCCTTCTCCAGGGACTGGCCCTCCTTGATAATATGTCTCAAGTATGAAAGACAAAGTCTGTCCTTTGTAGCTTCTAAGGAGCATTCTGGCTGTACTTCTTCCAACACAGATTTGTTTGTTCTTCTGACAGTCCATAGTACTTCTAATATTTTCTTCCCAAACTAAAACTCAAATGCATCAATTCTACTATCTTCCATATTCTTTGTCCAACATTCACATACATATGAGGGTATTGAAAATACCAGTCAGGTGCACCTTAGTCCTCAAACTGACATCTTTGCTCTTAAACTTTGTAATGAGCACTTCTGCAGCAAATTTTCCTAATGCAACACATTGTTTGATTTTTTTTTTTTTTTTTTTTGACTGGTGCTTCTATAAGTGTTGATTGTTGATGGCATCAGAATGAATTCTTGTACAACTTCAATCATTCTCCATTTATTTTGATGTTATTATTGGTACAGTGTTGAAGATTTTTGCTTTCTTTACATTGATGTACAACCCATATCAAAAGCTGTGGTGTTTGATCATCATTAGTAAGTATTTTAAGTCTCCAACCTTTTCAGTATGCAAGGTTGTATCATTTGTGTATCAAAGACTGTTAACAAGTCTTCATCTAATCCTGATGCCACAGTTTTCTTCATATAATCCAGCTTCTTGAATTATTTGCCTAGGGTATAGATTACATAAATATGGTGAAACAATACAATCCTGGCACATACCTTTCCTAGTATCAAACCATTCAGATTTCCCTTGTTCTGTTCTAACAACTACCTCTTGGTCTATGTACAGGTTCTTCATGAGCCCAATTACGTGTTCCTTAATATTCTTCCTCTACAATGTTATCCATAGCTTGTCATGATCCATACAATAAACAGCTTTTACATAGTCAATAAAGCAAAGGGAAACATCTGCCTGGTATTCTCAGCTTTCAACCAAGGTCCGTCTGATGTCAACAATGGTATCTATAGTGCTATGTCCTTGTATGAATCTGCTTTAACCCTGTAGCAGTTTCCTGTCAATATACTCTTGTAGTCATTTTTTAATTACCTTAAGCAAAACTTTACTTGCATATGCAATATTAATGATATTGTCTGATGGTTTCTGCATTCCGTAGATCACCTCTCTGGATGGTATGGATCTCTTCCAATCAATGTTTCCCAAATGCCTTTGTATAGATGAGTGAGTACTTCCAGAGCTGCCTCAGTTTGTTGCAAAATTTCTATTTGTATTCCGTCAATTCCCAGAGCCTTATTCTTTGCCAATGCCTTCAGTGCAGCTTGAACTTCTTTCTTCAGTATTGTTGACTCTTAATTATATGCTACCTCTTGAAATAGTTGAACATAGACCAGTTTTTCTGGGACAGTTACACTGTGAATTCCTTCCATCATATTTTGATGTTTTCAGTATCATTCAATGTTTTGCTCATAGAATCCTTGAATTTTTTTTCGCAAGTTCCCTCAGCTTGAGAAAGGCTGAGTGTGTTCTCTCCTTTTGGTTTTCTCACTCCAGGTCTTAGTACATTTCATTATAACACTTGATTTTTGTATTCCAGAGTAGCCCTTTGAAATTTTGTGTTCAGCTATTTAACCTGATCATTTCTTGCTTTTGCTTTAACATCTCTATGCTGAAGAGCAAGTTTCAGAATCTCTTCTGACACATGTTGGCCCTTTCCTTTCTTGTCTTCTGAACAATCTTTTACTTTCTTCCTGTTAGAACATCATGGTGATGTTGTTGTTAGGTGTCATCAAGTTGGTAGAGACTCATAGTGGCCTTATGCACAACAGAATGAAACACTACTCAGTCCTGAACCAACCTCACAATTGTTGCTATGCCTGATCCCATTGCGGATGCCACTGTGCCAATCCATCTCACAGGATCTTCCTTTTTTCCTCCAACCCTCCACTTTGCCCAACATGATATCCTTCTCCAGGGACTGGTCCTTCCTGACAACATGACAGATGAAATCTGGCCATCCTAGCTACAAAGGAGCACTCTGGCTGCACTTCTTCCAACACAGTTATCTGTGTTTGTTCTTTTGGTAGTCCATGATACTTTCAACATTCCCCTCCATCTTTGCATTCAAAAGCAAACCAAACTTCTGAATCCTGCTTGAACCTCTGGAAAATACTTGATTTCCAAACTTCTTTGCATAGATGATTGAGTGCTAACAATGTTTCATTAGATTTTTGAAACTGGTTTGAACTTCTGAAAATTTTCTGTCAATATATAGTTGCAGCCATTTAAGTATTATGTTTAGTAAAACTTCACTCACATGGGACATCAATGATATTGTCCAATGATTTCCACATTCTGAGTCACCTCCCCTTGGAATGGGCACAAATATGGATTTCTTCCAGTCAGTTGGTAGGTAGTTCTCTTCCAAATGTCTTGGCATAAACAAGTGAGTGCCTCCAGTGGTGCATTACTTTGTTGAAAGATTTCAGTTTGTATTCCATCTATTCCGTTTCCTTGTTCTAAGTTAATGCCTTCAATGCACTTTGGACTTCATTGGCTCTTTATCATATGGTTCCTCTTGAAATGGTTGAATATTGAACATTTTTTTTTTTTTTTTTTTTGGTATAGTGACTGAGTATTCTTTTTTGAAGCTTTCTGCATTGTTCAATATTTTGCTCATATAATTCTTCAATATTTCAAGTCAAAGCTTGATTTTTTTTTTTTTTTTCTTCAGTTCCTTGAGCTTGAGAAATGCTAAATGTGTTCTTCCCTTTTGGTTTTCTAACTCAAGGTGTTTACACATTTCATTATAATATTTGACTTTGTCTTCTGGAGCTGACCTTTGAAATTTTCTGTTTAGCTCTTGTACCTCTTCACTTCTTCCATTTTCTTTAGCATTTCTACACTGGAGAGCAAGTTTCAGAGTCTCTTCTGGCATCCATTTTCCTTCTTTCTTGTCTTCTTAATGACCTTTTGCTTTCTTCCTGTATGATGCTCCCAATGTATACAACTCTCCTGGTCTTCAGACTTTAGTGTTTAATACATCAAATCTGTTCTTCAAATGAGCTCCAAATTCAGATATGTTCAATGTCATATTTTTATAGTCGTGGACTTGTTTTAATTTTATTTAGTTTCAGCCTAAATATGCATATGAGCAATCGATGGTCTGTTCAAGAGTCTTCCTTGGACTTGTTTTGGCTGATGATATTTACCTTTCCAACATTTCTTTCCACAGATGTAGTCAATTTGATTTCTGTGTATTCCATCTGGTGAGGTCCATGTGCTTTTTGTGTTTTTGTTTGTTTTTTGTTTTTTGTATTGTTTAAAATAAGTATCTGCAATAAAGAAGTCATTGGTCTTGCAAAATTCTATCATGTGATCGGCAGCATTGTTTCTATCACCAAGTCCATATCTTCCAAAGATTTTCTCTGTTTACACACTTTGCATTCCAATCACCAGTAATTATCAATACATCTTGATTGCATATTTTATCAATTTCAGACTGAAGATGTTGGTAGAATTCTTCAATTTCATCATCACAGGCTTTAGTGGTTGATGCATAAATTTGAATGATAGTAGTATTAACTAGTCTTTATTGTAAACGTATGGATATTATACTATCACAGAAAGAGTTGTACTTCAAAACAAATCTTGATAGGTTCTTTTTGATAATGAATGCAACCCCATGCCCCTTCAGTTTGTCATTCCTGGGATATTAAGCCATGTGATTATGAAAATCAAAACCAAATCAGCTCTCTATGCCTAGAATGTGGATGTCTATGCATTACATTTCATTTTTGACAATTTCCAATGTCTCTAGATGCATACTTAGTACATTCCACATTCTGATTATTAGTGGATATTTACAGCTGACTTTCTTAATTTGGAGATGTGCCCCATCAGCAAGTGAAGGCTTCACTCTATTCGTGTCATCATGGTAAACTCTTCTTTGGGGAGGCAGCTTTTACTCAGTTGCATTTTGAGTGATTCCAACCTGAGGAGCTCATCTTCGGGCACCACATCTCACAGTATTCATGTTTCAGTAGTTAATGTTCTGGTGCTGATATATTCCACTGCTATTCATAAGGTTTTCAATGACTAAATATTCAAACATAATCTGTGTCATCTTCATCTTAGTCTGTCTTCCTCTGGAAGCTCATCTGAAACCTACCCACCAAGGGTTACCCTGCTGATATTTAAAATACCTGTGGTATAGCTCTCAGAATCACAGAAACATGCAAGTACTACATTACAACAAACTATCAGACTAGTAGTGGGGTCTTCTTTGTAGATGTATGGATGTTATCCTATCACAGATAGCATTTTATAGTTCAAGACAGATATTGATATGTTCTTTTCAATGATGCATACGACCCCATTCCCCTTAAATTTGTCATTCCTAGCACAGTAAACCATGTAATTGTCATATTCAAAATGGCCAATACCAGTCCATTTCAGTGCATTTATGTCTAAGATATCAATATTTATGCATTCCGTTTCATTTTTTACAATTGCCAATTTTTCTAGATTCATACGTCTCACATTCCATATTCCAATTGTTAATGGATGTTTATATCTTCTGGCATTATATTTGAGAATATTCTAGTGTTGCTCATCATTTTTCAGTTGTCAATATTCTGGTGTTGACAGTATTCCACTGCTATTCATAAGGTTTTCAGTGACTAAATATTCAGAAATATTCCATCTTTTCTTCTTCCAAGTCTGTCTTCATTTGAAAGGACATCATACTATAAGAAATACACTTGATACTTCTATGAAAATTCTTGCACATGTTTGATAGACATTTATTGTTTAAATACCCAGGAATGGAGCTACTGAATCATAAGACATATTGTATATGCTTTCATGCACATTGAAAATAAATATTTGTACCATACAATTAATTCTGCCACCATCAGGTATAAAAGTTATAATTCTTCCACATATTTGTCTATATTTGTTATTATTATAATTTTTAAATATATGGTCATTTTGGTCTGTGTATACTGATAGTTTGGAAAACTTTTGTGCTACTGTAAGATAAAGCACTGGACTAAATGTCAGTTTGAAATGCAAAGTTAGAGATTCAAAGCAACCATCCACTCTTGGTTAACCCTATACAGGGTTGCTATGAGTCGGAATCAACTCAAAGGCACTTAACAACAATAGTGATATTTTACCGTTACTTAACTCATAGTTTATTTGATACATAATGTTCCTGATCACTTTTTTTTTTTTGTGTATATTTACTGGGTATAAGAATATCCTCTTTTTAAGAAAAGATGGGTCAATGCTTTTTCCTGTTTTATGTTTTTTCTTAATTAAGTCTTCTTCTCTTTCATATTGGTCTGTGGTCATCCTCTCTTTTTTGTATACACATAATAGAATATTTTCCCACTTTTTGGCATTTCTATTCATCCTCCTAATAGTATCTTTAATTAAAAAAAAAAAGATGGGTTATACTAATTGATTCCATGTCATAATGTTATAGAACTAGAAATTAATAAAACAGAAAAGAAAAACAAATACATGGAAGCTACTATGTTATATAAAATTTGAATTACATTTTTTTTAGAATCAAATGAGAATGCAAATGTAATACACCAAAATATTTGAGACACAATGACAGCAGTGCTCAGAGGAGAACTATAACAATAAATTCATACATCAAAAAAGAGTAAAGGGCTAAAATCAATTATATAATCCTACAACTTGAGCAAATGGAAAAGGACCAGCAAAAGAAACCCACAGTAACCCAAAGAAAGGAAATTACGAGGATCAGAGCAGAAATAAATTAATTAGAAAATGAACCAAAAAATAGAATCAATAAGACCAGAAGTTTGTCCTTTGAAAGAATCAATAAAATTGGCGAACTACTGGCCTATTTGACAAAGGAATTAAATAAAGTACAAATACCCAAAATAAGAAATAAGATGAGGAAAATTAGAATAGAACCTACTTACAGTATCATGTGGAAAATAATGAGAAAAAAAAAAATCAACAAATTTGAAAACCTAGAGTAAATGAACAAATTTCTAGAAACACACTATCTATCCAAGTAATATAAATGTTATTGTAAAGTGCTGTGGAGTTCATTTTGACTCATAATGACACCCACCACTCATCTTTCATTTGCTTGTACCGTGGAGACTTGGGTGTTGCTGTGATTCCAGAAACTATGCCACCGGTATTTTAAATACTAACAGAGTCAAGCGTGGTAGATAGTTTTCAGATGAGCTTACAGATGAAGACAGACTAGAAAAGAGAGACAAATTACTTCTGAATCTTTAGTCAATTTAAAACCTTATGATAGCAGTGGACCACTGTCAGCACCATAATATTGAATATTGAAACATAATGAATAGAAGCAGGATATTGTCTGAAGTATGAGAAATGAAGTCTGGCCAACCTGGTATCCAAGAAGCACTCTGGCTGCACTTCTTCCAATACAAATGTATTTGTTTTTTAGCAATGTTAGAACTTTCAATATTTTCCTCTAACACCATAACTCAAATGCATCAATTCTTCTATGATCTTCTTATTCACTGTCTACCTTTCATATGCATATGAGGTTATTGGAAGTACCATGGCTTGGGTCAGACATACCTTAGTCTTCAAGATGACATCTTTGTTCTTCAACACTTTAAAAAGGTCTTGTGCTGTAGATTTGCCTAATACAACACATTGTCTGATTTCTTTCTGCTGCTTTCTTGACTATTGATGTTGTTGTTGTTGTCAGGCGCCATTGAGTCGGAACCAACTCAGCAAATCCGTGCACAGCAGAATGAAACAATGTCCGATCCTGGGCCAACCTCACTACTGCTGCCACACTTGAGTCCATCAATGATGCCACCTGGCCAATCCA
>NW_006408654.1:7339454-7366250 GCF_000296735.1 Chrysochloris asiatica
TGACTTTTTGCTCTCTTCATGTATGATATTCTTGATGTCATCCCACAACTCTTCTGGTCTTCGGTCCTTAGTGTTTAATGCATCAAATCTGTTCTTCAGATGACCTCCAAATTCAGGTGGGATAAATTCAAGGTCATATTTTGGCTCTCGTAGATTTTTTTCCATTTTTTTCAGCTTCATTGATAGTTGATCCAAAAAGAATGAAGTCCTTGACAACTTCAATCTTTCTCCATTGGTAAGAATGATGTTTATTGGTCCAATGGTGTGGATTTTTGTTTTCTTCACATTGAGATGCAATCCATACCCAAGACTATGGTCTTTGATCTTGATCAAAGGTCTTCTGATATTCATCAGTAAATATTTTAAGTCCTCTTCACTTTCAGCAAGCAAGGTTGTACCATATGACTATCTCAGGTTTTTAAAGATTCTTCCTCTAATCCTGATGCCAGGTTTGTCTTCATATAACCCAGCTTCTCTGATTATTTGCTCAGTATACAGGTTGAATAACTATGGTGAAAGAATACAAACCTGTCACACACCTCTCCTAATTTGAAAACATTCAGTGTTCCCATGTTCTGTTGGACCAACTGCCTCTTGGTTTATGTACAATGTATAGGTTCCTACTGAGCACAATTAAGTGTTTTGGAATACTCATACTTCACATTATTGTCTATAGCTTGTCATGATCCACACAATCAAAAGCCTTTACATAGTCAATAATGCCCAGGTAAACGTATTTCTGGTACTCTTTGCTCTCAGCCAAGATCCATCAGACATCGACGATGATATTCTCTTCCCACGTCCTCTTCTGAATCTGGCTTGAACTTCTGGAAGTTCTCTGTCAATATATGCTTGTAACAATTTTTGTATTACCTTTAGTAAAACTTTACTCATATGGGATATCAAAGAGATTATCCTATGATTTCCTCATTTTGTTGTGTCACCTCTCCTTGGAATGGGCACAAATATGAATGTCTTCCAATCAGTTGGACACATAGTTGTCTTCCAAATTTCTTGTCATAGATGAGGGAGTGCCTCCTGTGCTGCATCACTTTCTTGAAAGATTTCAATTTTTATTCCATCAGTTTCTGGTGCCTTGTTCTTTGCCAATTCCTTCAGTGCATCTTGGACTTCTTCCTTTAGGATCATTGATCATATGCTGCCTCTTGAAACGGTTGAACATAGACCATTTCCTTTTGGTATAGTGACTCTGTGTATTCCTTCCATCTTCTTTTATGCATCATTCAATAATTTCCCCAGAGAATCCTTCAATAATTAAAGTCAAGGCTTGTATTTTTTCTTCAGTTCCCTCAGCTTGAGAAATGCTGAGCATGTTCTTCCCTTTTGGTTTTCTAACTCCAGATCTGCACATTGAGTTGTAATATTTGACTTTGTCTTCTATTCAGCTCTTGTACCTCCTCATTTTTTCCATTTGTTTTTGCATCTCTATGTTAGAGAGCAAGTTTCAGAGTCTCTTCTGAGGGAAAAGATCCTTCTTTGTTGTCTTCTTAAAGACTTTTTGTTTTCTTACTGTATGACGTTCTTGATGTCATCCCACAACTCTTCTGGTCTTTGGTCTTTAGTGTCTAATGTAGCGAATCTGTTCATCAGATGGTCCCTAAATTTATGTGGGTTGTATTAAAGGTCATATTTTGGCTCTCATGGAGTTATTTTCATTTTCTTCAGCTTCAGTCTGAATTTGCATATGAGCAATCGGCGGTCTGTTCCATAATCTGCCCCTGGCCTTGTTTTTGCTGATGATATGGAGGTGTTCCACCTTCTCTTTCCACAGATTTCATCAATTTGATTTCTGTGTATTCCATCTGCTGTGGTCCATGTGTATAGTAATCTCTTATGATGTATAAAAAAGGTATTTGAAATGAAATGAACAAATGATTGGCTTACAGAATTCTATCATGAGATCTCTAGCATCATTTCTATGACCAAGACCATATTTTCCAACTACTGATACTTCTGTATGTTCCCAACATTTGCATTCTAATCACCAGTAATGATCAATATGTCTTGATTACATGTTTGACCAATTTCAGATTAAAGAAGTTGGTAGAATTCTTCTATTTCATCCTCACTGGCTTTAGTGGTTGATGTGTAAATTTGGATAATAGTGGTATTAATTGGTCTTCCCAATAGGCACATGGATATTAGCCTATCACTGACAGTGTTGTACCTTATGGCAGATCTTGATATGTTCTTTTTGACAATGAATGTAGCACCTTTCTTCTTCAATTTGTCATTCCTGTCATGGTAAACCATGTGGTTGTCAGATTCAAAATGGCCAATACCAGTGCATTTCAACTCACTAATGTGTAAGATCTCAATGCTTATATGTTCTATTTCATTTTTGACGAGTTCCAATTTTCATAGGTTCATACTTTGTACATTCCACATTCTGATTATTAGTGGATTTTACAGCTGTTTCCCTTCATTTTGAGTTGTGCCCCATCAGGAAATGAAGGTCCCACATGCTTTATTCACATGGGCTTTACTCCATTTGCGTCATCATGGTCAACTCTACTTTGAGGAGGCCGCTCTTCCCCAGTCACATTTTGAATGCCTGCCAACCTGAGGGGCTCATTTTCCAGCAGTATATCTAACAGTGTTTCTCTTCTATTCATAAGGTTTTCAGGGACGAAATATTCAGAAGTAGTTTCTCTCTCCTTCTTCCTAGTCTGTCTTTGTCTGGAAGCTCATATGAAAACTGTCCACCTTGGGTGACACTGTTGATATTTAAATTACCTGTGGCATGACTTCCAGAATCACAACAAATCACAAGCCACCACAATACAACAAAATGTCAGGATTTCTATTTTATCTTCTCAGTTTGGAAGCTGTTCCTGACAACTCAGTCATGCCTCAATGGAAAAATAAGCTCTGATGTTTTAGTTAAATGATCTATAGCTCTAATTTTTTTCAAAACTAAAATCTTCGTGTCCTATGTTTATTGGTAGTCCTGGGTTTGCTCTTTGGCTCTTTAAGGTTCAGTAGACTGCTGAAATATCTGCTGTGTGTCAATGGCTTATAGCTGCTCCCTTCTTGGATTAAAAAAAAAAAAAAATTATTTAGTACCTATGTCATTTATGACTTTTTTCATATCTGAAGAGAAAAGCAGCACAGAATGTCAATCTTACCTCAATAAGTTCCCAATCCCATGAATATTTATGTTTTGGTTAATTTGATGCTCTCCATTGAATGAAATAGGATATTAAAACTTATTTCATCCTAATTTTTTTAAGTTGACATTAACAGGAGGTTTTTCCAACAGGTATTCCCAATAGGAACATGGATATTATCCTATCACTGACAGTGTTGTGCCTTATGACAGATCTTGATATGTTCTTTTTGACAAATTAACAAACTAAAATTAGTTAGAAGCAAAATTTCTCTGTTATACACTGGTACAATATTTCCCTTAGCCCCAAATTCTGTATAATACTGTGACACCCAGATTTTTATGTTGAGTTTTATTCTTTAACTTGAGATACAGGGTTGTTTAATCAACATTTTACTTGATAGTTTAACTTTAGCATGTAATAGACATTACAAACTTAAAATAGTAAGAAGAAAATCCCAGCTGGTTAGTTAAAAATCTGTTTGTCCCATGTTTTCCCTTATTATTTTATTAAGGTCTTCAAAAATTCATTTAAAAATTGAATGAAAAGATGATGGAATTTTTCCATGAACTTTTTGAAGTTACTTTATATTAAGGGTAGATGTTAAAGCTAAGTCAATTGTTTTCATGTTTTCCACTACACCCAATATTCAATATATCAACAAGTCTTATTTAATCTACTTCCTATATAGCTTATATATTTTCTCTTCTCTTCAGATTTATTGCTAACAATCTAATTAAAATCACAGTCATCTCTTACCACGTCTGCTTCCTTAACTCTTCTCTCTGCTTTAACTCTGGTACTGATCTAAATCGTTCTCCACAAAGTAGCCAAGTCATCTTATAAAATGTGTAAGCCACATTGTTTTATGTTTCACACACACACACAAAATCATTTGCTTCTCAGTAAGTAGAATAAAATTCATACACCTTGCAAGGGTCCATATGATCCTGGCTGATCTAATCCTTTTTTTTTTTTTTTTTTCCTCTCCTATCATCATTTTCTACATGGTCACTATATTCTAGCAATATTGCCATTCCCCCTCTCATTTGAAGCTTTTGTTTTTGCCTTTTTTACTTAGTCTGTCTAGAATGCTTTGAATCATCACTTTTTTTACTCTGTCATTTTAGCTCTCATATCAAACCATTTTGAATCACATCACCATATTTTTCACTTCTAAATTATTTGTTTATGAATTGTTTCATGTGTGTAATCATTAAATAATTCTATTCTAAAATCAGGTATTATACTCATCAAATACAGATAACTTCTGATTTTTCTTGTTAATGATGCCATATGCAATGCTGGGTTTAAATATTCAGTCAATAGTTGCTCAATGATCGAATGAGTCCATGAATGTTTCTCACAACTCTGTTTCCTTACCTGTACTTTTGGTTCCCTTCAGAAACTGAATTTTCTTGAGTATATGAATATTCCCTTATTTTGTCAATATATGCCACTTTAAATATATGATGGATAATTAGTTTTTGCTTCCAGTACAAAATAAAACAGATTTCTATTTTATTCATGAATCTGAAAGCCACGATTAACTCTTCAGACACCATTCTAAATTTCTCTTACTGGAATGGGTACTTCTCATAAAATTTTATCATTTATATTTTGAATCTAATACATTTACCAATTACCATGAAGACTAGCATAAATGAAATCACCGACTGCTGCTCAGTTTTCCATCTCTTCAGACTTAAATTTCTTTGTGAACAAACACACCCATGTACCAACACTCATTTCTTTCTACTGGCCCTGTGTGGTACCTTGAATTTACTTAATGTGGCTTATATAGCCAGTGTTTTCATTCCCACCAAGTGTTTGTGAGGTCCCATGCAAATAAGGCTGGGATTGGTTAACTTTGCCATCCTGCTAGGTTTAAATGGAGCCATCTCAGCAGCAGGAATAGAGGATCCCAGGACCACCAGGAAGAGCATGAGTGGATTGGGAGATCCCTATGTTCCTTCGAAGTAAGGATGTCAAAACTTCATCTCACATACTTTGGATGTGTTATCAAAAAGGACTAGTCCCTGGAGAAGGACATCATGCCTGGTAAAGAAGATGGTCAGTGAAAAGGAAGATCCTCAATGAGACAGAGTGACACTGTGGTTGAAATAATGGATTCAAATTATCAATGATTGTGAGGTTGAGGGTACACTGGGACTGGATAGTATATAGAGCTCTGATGTATATAGGATCACTATGATTTGGACCTATCTCCATTTTAAATTTTAAATTATCAAACACTGATAAAATCCACACCTAACTCATCTTGAGGGAGATCAGAACTAATAAACTGATATAATTTCTTGAAGAAGTAAAAGTCCTGACTTTAGATTATCCACTCAGTTTTATTCAGTTGTATTTGTTTCTCTGATGAATCTATGAGCAATCATCACCAATATATGAATAACATTTGAAACTAAAACTGAGCATCCAGGAAATATTGGATATTTACAAACTGAAGGTTTTTTGGTTAAACTTTATGAGAGTTCATAAAAGTTTGGATAAATCAGCTATTAATAAGATGCAAAGGTCATTCTGCTACAGTTTTTATTTCCTTCAAAATATTATATCAACAAATTAAGTTGCACTCATGAGAATTTATAAATTTTACTAAAATGCATATATAATGTCTTGGAAATAGTTATTATCTAACAAATGCTTATAAATTGAATAAATAAAGCTTGATAATGTCTCATTCTTCACTATAAACTGTGTGTTAATCTATTAAGGACTGAGCTAATTCTCTTTTCTGAATGTTTTCTGCTTGGATGTTGTCCAGAGGACATCAGATATTCCTGGATATGCTCTCAGCTTTATTTGATTGTCTGCCAATTTAAGACCTGCATCTCTGAGCTTCAGTTTAGTAAAATGTGTTTATTGATCATTCACCATCTCTGTCTTCAAGTCAACATTTGATTCCCTCTTACTAACATTACTAATGGATTACTGGATTTTTCCACTATTTTTTCATATCACTTTGCCTTTCAATGTGTCAGGTGTTTTCCATCTTGAAAAATGCAATCTCTATTGATTCCCCAATTTACAATGGATCATCACAAAATATTTGATTATCAACTTTGAACTAACCTTTATCTTTTTCTTTCTCTTCTAGTTTTTTTTTTTTTTTCCCCAATCATAATTAAGTTCATACTTATATTTGAAAATTGGGTTGTCTTTAATTACAGCATGATTGTTTGAGTTAAACCCTGCTCTTCTCATGTTTCTTGTTTTTATCTTTTCATGACACAGTATTATTTCCCAAATACCATCAAAGTTCTTTAGATTCCCTGTCAAGGCTATCAGTGATTCAGCTACATTTACCCAAATACACATAAATTCTGACTTTTTATCTTGCCTTCTGCTCCAGATGAGAGACCTTTATTAATCTACAAACGTGCCTAACTCTTTTCTACTTTCATAGTTTGGTGGGTTATTTCTGCTACTAACTCATTCCCAATTTTTCTCTTGTTCAGTATATGTCTTTTCTCACTGGGTTTTTTTTTTTTTTTTTTCTTTTCCTTTACTGTCAAACATTCCCCAACTCTTCCAATCTGTATTAGTTCTAGTTCTGAATATTCAGCATTTGAGAGAATGTATTCAGTGCCTACTAGTTACTTCTGTGGGAGAAAGATGAGGCTTTCTGTTCCTGTAAAGATTTACAGCCTCGGAAACACTATGCAGGAACCAACTCCATGGCACATAGCCACCACTACTAGTTACTGGCACATTGTGAGGAATTTGAGAATTAATATGAACATAAACATATATAAAACAGAAACCTTGGCATCTATTCTTTTTGTTATTTTTTGTTGTGAACTGAGTAAAGGTTTATAGAGTATTACATTAATCATAATCTGCATTTCTCCTCAATGATTGCAATCTCCTCAATGAAATATCACTGATCCGACTTCTTCCCTGTATTTCTTATTTCCATTTTTTCTTTCTCACCCCTTCTGAATTTTGTCCTTGTGTAAATAGTACCCTTTGACTCTGTTATGGTGTTCATACCTCACTAATGTTGTTCACCTTATATGCCGTTCTATTGGTGGACTAAATATTGAGCCACAGATTGAGTTTAGTTCTGGACCTGAAAAGTGACCAAGGGCCATAATATTGAGGTTCCACCAATCTCAATTTGACCAGTAAGCCCAGACTTTCTTTGTGATTTTGAGTTTTGTTCTACAGGTTCTCCCACTGTATCCAGGACAGTCTGATGTTATCCCTTTTGGAGTAGTTGGCACTGGTAGCTGGGCACCATCTAACTCTTCTGCTCTCAGGTTCATGGAGACTGATGTTCATGTAGTCCATCATGAACATGACTGATTGTTTCCAAGCATCTTCAATTTTCATCAATGTTCTTTCCTCTGGACATGAAGAGACCAACAATTGCACCTTAGATGGCCACTCATAAGCTTTTAAGACTCCAGTTGCTACTCACCAATGTACGATGTAAATCATTGCATTTGTGGCCTTGTCATCCATTGTTGAATGTCACTAACTATAACAATGCCCAAAGTTAAACATAAAAAACATACCACGGCAGTGTGGATGAAGAATAGAGCAGTTACTGGCTATAGCATTTCTAGATTTAATTCATGTGTTTATGTTGTTTAAGTTTCTGAAAGAAAGGGTACACTATTTATGCATTTTGATTCTCTTATAGTACCTGCAAAGGAGCTATGGTAGCGTAGTGTTTACGAATCGGGCTGAGAACCTCAAGGTTAGCAGTTCGAAACTACCAGCTGTTCCGCAGGAGAAAGATGAGGCTTTCTGCTCCTGTAAAGATTTACAGCCTCAGAAACTCTGTACAGGGTCGCTATGAGTCAGAACCGACTCCACAGCACATAACAACAACAACAACATAGTACCTGCAACACTATTGTAACATTAGTGACACTGTATGTATGGTTTCTGAGGAGCAGTCCAGTGCTTTATCCTATAGCACCACACCAGGTCTCCTGTAGTAACACAGATCTCAATAAAGGGTATTAAATAGGATTTTTTGTGATGTCTTGTTTATTATCAACCTTAAAAATTAAATTGTAATTGGGAAACAGGTTGTCAAAGAATTTAAATAGAGAAATACAGAGCACTAATCTTGAAAGCACTTAGATTTTTCTTTGAAATTAAATTCCATGCTTTTCCTTGAACATGTATATTCCTTACAAATCAAACAATATAATACATGCACATGCTAAAGAAGTGAAAAACTGTCTAATTTTCTCATCTAGAGCCATTTTCTCTGCTTCTCAACCACCATTTAGCTCAGCCAACTCAGTTACAGGAGAAGATATTATACAAATTTGCCTGGAGCAGAACTGTTGACTGGTTCTAATTATTTATTTTTTCAGGCTCAAATGTTAAAAATAAGAGCAGATATTAACAAAGTATTAAATTTTAAAATTGGTTTCTGTTACTTAAAGGGAATGCAAAAAAAAAGCACTCAAGCTCTGCTGAATTAGAATAGGTGGGGAATGTTTTGCATAGAAAGAAAACAAACATTAATATTAAATTATATATCCTATTATGTTTACATTATATTTCCTTAGTTTTTGTTAGGAATGGAGTCCTGGTATGGCACTGTACGATAAGCACTGGATGACTAAGCACAAGGTCAGTGGCTCAAACCCACCACCTGCTCCTAGAAACTTCTATACAGGGTCCCTGTCAGTAGTAACTGACTAGACTGCATTCAACAAAGAAGGCTTATATTTTGTCTAATTCACTGTTGTATGTCAGAGTTTAAAACAATCTATGGAATACAGAGGGACTTCCGAAAGTTTGTGGAGATATTACAGTACCTTTTAGTTCCATTGTTCCACAAACTTTTATAAGTGTCACTGTAACTTAAATAAATTGTGTGGTTTTGTAGAGGAAAAGGTGATGCTATAAAGAGTAAATGTAGACTCTTTGTACTCAGTAATTAAATCTAGTGAAAATCAGAGTTGTTTAAATTCAGCAAGCTCATTTGCTGCTTTTCAAATGTTTTGCATTTTCAAAACCTTTAATGAGTTTGGCCTCAAGGAATTTTTCTCCAATCCATATGTTTCTTATTCTGTTAGAGTTAGCTCTTACCAAAAGTATTTTAATTATTTATTTGAGCTCCAAGGAGGCTTTGAGGATTCATTAAAGAACTCTTTACATTTGACTTTTTGCAATAGAAAGGCTCATGTTTCTCAACCTTTTGTGGACTAAATCTGAAAAATCTATAACCATTGTGAGATTCTTCATTGTTATGCTGGTCCTCATTCCTGTTTTTAATGTCATCGGAGCCAAACTTGTTCTTATTTTTGTTAAATGAACAAACAAACTCTATAGCTCTTATCTTCTGCATGTCAATGTGGCTATTTCAACAATTCAGAATGGCTTAGCACCTCCCAATTTTCTCAAAGCAAATTTCTTCATAAAAATAGATCTATTTCTCTTATGAATGACACTTCCCTTGAGTTGTTCTCAGTTGCACTTCAAAGTTTGCCTTTGAAATTAATTTAAAGTTAAGGTATATGTGAATTGGGGAGAAACAGAAGTATAAAGGGGAGAAAATAAAATAATAATAGATATAGCCATTTTCTTTCCCTTGCCTTCTTTAAATTCACCATGTTACAAATAAACAGATTTTGCTGAATTCATGAGAAGATTTATAATCTAGAAGTTATTTTCTTTGTTATTAGTTACAGTAAAATGAGGTTACTTAACCCAATCAAGTAAAGGGTCTGAATTAAGTATATCAACACACATTCCTCTCCATTGCAAAGTTTAGTTACTGAACTTTTATGTATGCATTCCATTTTTGAAAGAGTCATTTTTATCTGTTCTTGTGGCATTGTGGGATAATATAGCATTAACATTTTAGTGAATTAAAAACCTAAGTTTGGGTGTGCCACAAATGCTTATGATGTAGAAACAATTAAGCAGTACCTTCAATCAATATAATGCTAAAAGCAAGGGAATTAGTCACTATTTTTGGTTTTTCAGTCCTCAGTGCTGCTGCATGCTTTGAAATAAATAGTTTTATTTCTCATGTACCTTTTTAGCAGTTGGATAAAATAAATTATTCATACACAAACAATTTGATTCCAGTATTCCCATATTATAATCTAAAACTTCATATATTGTCGTTGCTGTTAAGTGCCTTTGTCAAGTTGGTTCCGGCCCATACCAACCCTGTATAGGGTTTCCAAGCAGTGGCTGGTGAGCTTGAACAACTGATGTTGCAGTTCAAACCAACTTTTCAGTCCAGTGCATTAACCCACAGTGCCACACCAGCACTTCAAGCTCCATATAAAATATGGTATATTAAGGGCATTAAAAAGATAACTTGATAAAGTAAAAGAAATAAAATAGTAAAAGTACCTAAGTACCTGTAACAGTCATGTAACCATATAAATAAGTTTGTTTTCAGGTCTTTTCATTTGAAATAAGAGTCTGTAAAATCTAACATTCTTGACTATATTGTCAAATTTATAACAATATTTTGGACACATGCATTCATTTTTACTTATTGTCCATAATTTTTAGTCCGTAATTATTAGTAGTTTTTGTTTGTTTGTTTTTAGCAAGTGCAAATAATTAAAAGAGCTACAAGCATAAACCTTATGCTTTAACAATGTGTGTGTGCTTTCCATCTGTTTAAGCCCATAAATGTAGAAATATCTAGTGCATGGCATCAAAATTAATAAGGTAGAGTTTAGATTCAATTTGAAATATCATTTTATAAACAAAATTATTCATCTGATGAGTTGTCCTGGGAATATGAGAAAATAAAATGCATTTTCCATACAAAGTAAAATTGTGAGGAAGCAAAGGCCCAAAATAAATGTTCTATTGACATATGATGCTTTCAAATGCCATTTTGGAACATGGTGCAATATTAAAGACGATGAAGCATAAGAAAATGCAAATTTTAATATGTACTACCAAGGCGCAAATTTATAAAAATCTACATTTTCAATCTTTTAAAAAGAGTTTGCAATAACACGTTACAGAGGCTTTTCTTTGCAGAGAAAAATGAGGGACAATACTGAGCAATTTACTTTGGCATCAACACTGATTGCAACTATAATGTATGTAACAAATTCTACCTTGAAGTACAATAAAATTAGAAAAATTACTTTGAACACACTATAACTGGTTTTTGATGCCCTGAAGGACAGAATTATAGAGGTCTGGTTTCCATGCGAGACATATTAATGATGGCAATGTTTTAAACATGTTTTGATAACTGCATTCAATGTACCAACAATTGAACAGAATCACAATCATTACATATCTGAAAAGGGTATCCAGAGACTTTCATTGGATTTGGCTATTGTAATTGGATTTATTTTTATATTGTTTATAAACAAAATGACTAAATACAATTTAGGAATAGAAGATGGCAGTGTTGTGGTTGTGTGCCATTGTGTTGGTTCTGACATATAGTGACCCATTGTAGGGTTTCCGAGGCTATAGGTTAATTGGAACTGCAGACCTTACAATTAGCAGACAACACATAACCCACTACACAACCAGGCTAGGTTTCATCAATTTTCATATGACACTACTATATACCACCCACATCATGCAACAATCCTGAAATACCATAAAATCATCTATTTATAGCATTTTGTAATTGAAAGAAACTTTAGAAATAATTTCATCTGATCTACTAATTTCCTGCATGTTACAGGTTCAGATTAGATATTTATCGTAATTAATAAACATTTCCTTTTCTTTCCTTTTTTTAATTTGCAGCTCTTAATTTCTTTATCAATTATTCAAGCTTTCTTTACATGTATTGGGTTAAAACCTTATTTAAAGAGGAACTTCATTAGAAAAAAGATTATCAAATTATTTTAAATGTGGATTAAATCTGTACAAATTAATGAAATTTTATTGGTACTAAATTATGTTCAATAAATATGAACTGTTAGATTTTTAAAGGAAACAATTATGCAGACAAACATTGTTGTTGTTGTCAGGTGCCATCGAGTCGGAACCAACTCATAGCGACCCCATACATAGTAGAACGAAACAATATCCAATTCTGGGCTAACCTCACTACCGCTGCCACACTTGAAGCCATCAATGATGCCACCTGGCTGATTCATCTCATTGGGGGTCTTCCTCTTTTTCTCTGACCCTCCACCTTACCTAGCATGACATCCTTCTCCAGCAACTGTTCCCTCCCGACAATATGTTCAAAGTATAAGAGACGAAGCTTAGCCATCTTGGCCTCCAAGGAGCACTCTGGTTGTACTTCTTTCAAAACAGATCTATTTGGCAGTCCATGACACCTTCAGTATTCTCCTCCAACACCACAACTCAAAGACATCAATTCTTCTACGATCTTCCTTATTCACTGTCCAGCTTTCGCATCCATATGAGGTTATTGAAAATACCATGGCTTGGGTCAGGCACACCTTAGTCCTCAAGCTGATATCTCTGCTCTTCAGTACTTTAAAAAGTTCCTGTGCAGCAGATTTGCCCAATGCAATACGTCGTCTGATCTCTTGACTGCTGCTTCCGCGAGTGTTGACAGTTGATCCAAGAAGAATGAAGTCCTTGACAACTTCAATCTTTTCTCCGTTGATAAGAATGCTGTTTATTAGTCCAGTGGTGAGAATTTTTGTTTTCTTAACATTGAGATGTAATCCATATCGAAGGCTGTGCTCTGTGATCTTCATAAGTTTATGTTTCAAGTCCTCTTCACTTTCAGCAAGCAAGGTTATATCGTCAGCATATTGCAGGTTGTTAATGAGTCTTCCACCAATCCTGACGCCATGTTTTTCTTCATAGAACCCAGCTTCTCATATTATTTGCTCAGCATACAAATTAAACAAGTATGGTGAAAGAATACAACTTTGTTAAATACAATGAACTGTATTTAGGTAACTGTTGAATGGGTCAAGAAGGAAATAGAACTGTGTGCCCTCAAAGCTATTTTCAAGTAGAAAATCCTGGTAGGGTTGATGCAACAAATAAGATGACCATCTGTGTTGTTCCTGAAGATAAATGAGACCAATAAGATTTAGTAAAGCCGTTTGGTTTCTGCTTCCAAAGGGATATTAGAAATTACTGCTCTGAAATAGACATTTTATTAATAATAAGCATTTAATAGTTACCAATATGGTGTTGGAGGAGAATATGGAACGTGTCATGGGCTGCCAAAAGAACCAATAGATCCATATTTGAAGAATGCTCCTTGGAGACCAAGATGGCCAAACTTTGTCTCTTATACTTCAGACATATTGTCAGGAGGGACCAGTAGCTGGGGAAAGATATCATGTTTGGTAAGGTGGTGGGTTGGAGAAAAAGAGGAAGACCCCCAATAAGATGGATTGGCCAAGTGGCAGCATGATGAACTCAAGAGTGGCAACAGTACTGAGGTTGGCCCAGGATCGGGCAGTGTTTCGTTCTGCTGTTCATAAGGTTGTTATGGGTAGGAACTGACTTGAAGGCACCTAACAATAACAGCAACAAATATCTTTCAAGAAAGTGAGTAGGCACAGGAGGCACTCATTCATCTCTGCCAAGAAATCTGGAAGACAACAAGAAAGTGAGTAGGCACAGGAGGCACATGTTCATCTCTGCCAAGAAATCTGGAAGACAACTATCTGGCTGACTGATTGAAAAAGACCCATTCCAAAGAGAGGTGACCCAACGGAATGCAGAAATCATCAGACAATCTCTTTGATATCCTTTGTGAGTAAATTTTTACTAAAGGTAATACAGAAACGACTGTAAGCATACATTGACAAAACTTCCAGAGGTTCAAGCCGGATTCAGAAGAGGCCGTGGAACAAGGGATATCATTTCTGGTGTCCGATGGATCTTGGCTGAAAGCAGAGAATATCAGAGAGATGTTTACCTGTGCTTTATTGATTATGCAAAGGCTTTCGATTGTGTGGATCATGACAAGCTATGGACAACATTGCGAAGTATGAGTACTCCTGAACACTTAATTGTGCTCATGAGGACTCTGTACATGGACCAAGAGGCAGTTGTTCAAACAGAACAATCGAACACTGAATGGTTTAAAATTAAGAAAGGTGTGTAACAAGGTTGTATTCTTTCACCATACTTATTCAACATCTATGAAGCAAAATGTGGCATCAGGATTGGAGGAAGACTCATTCATTAACAACCTGCAATATGCAGATGATACAACCTTGCTTGCTGAAAGTAAAGAGGATTTAAAATATTTACTAATGAAAATCAAAGAGCACAGCCTTCAGTATGGATTGCATCTCAATGTAAAGGAAATAACAATTCTAATCACTGGACCAATAAACAACATTCTTTAAGATTGAAGTTGTCAAGGATTTATCCTACAGAGCCACACCAGGTGTGTGTGTGTGTGTGTAATACATATATATATATTGTTGTTGTTAAGTGTCGTCAAGTTCATTCTGACCCACAGCAACCCTGTATAGGGTTTTCAAGGAGCAGCTGGTGAGCTTGAACTACTGATCTTGTAGTTCAAATTACTTAGCAGCCTGACACATTAGCCCACAGCACTAGAACAGGACTCCACATATATATAAATGTTATTGTTAAGTGCCTTTGAGTCAGTTCTGACTCTTGGTAATCCTGTTTTCAGGATCCTAAGGTTTCCAAGGAGCAGCTATGGTGGGTCTTAACTGCCAACCTTGTAGTCCAGTGCTGATTCCAGGATTTTATACATACATATATATATATGTGTGTGTGTGTGTGTGTGTGTGTGTATACAAAAGGAGCTCTGGTAGCGTAGTGCTTACGAATCGGGTTGCTAACCTCAAGGTCAGCAGTTCGAAATTATCAGCTGCTCCAAAGGAGAAAGATGAGGCGTTCTGCTCCCATAAAGATTAACAGCCTTGGAAACACTGTGCAGGGTCTCTATGAGTCGGAACCGACTCCACGGCACATAACAACAACATATATACGTACTTATATGGAGCTCTGTTAGCGAAGTGGTTACGTTACGAATCGGGCTGTGAAACCTCAAGGTCGGCAGTTTGAAACTACCAGCTATTCCACGGGAGAAAGATGAGGCTTTCTGCTCCCTTAAAGATTTACAGCCTTGGAAACCCCATACAGGGTCACTATGAGTCGGAACCGACTCCATGGCACATAACAACAATATATATACATCTCTGTTGTTGTTGTTAAGTGCCATCGAATAGGTACCGTCTCCCTGACACTGTATAGGGTTTCCAAGGAGCGGTTGAAACACCGACCTTGTGGTTCAAAGAGACCTTGAAGTTCAGCGCATTAACCCACAGGTTCCATGCAATAAGCACTGGAATTTGAACCACTATATTAGTGGTTCGAGCCCACTAGTCACTACATGGGAGAAAAATAAGTCTTTTTGCTCCCTCAAGGATTTAAACAAAGACTCAGCAACCATGTACAGGTTCATTTTGAGTTAGAACAGACTCAAAGGCCCTTAACAGCAGTTCACATGTATAGGGCTTCCAAGGCTTTAATCTTTGTGGGAGCAGAAATCTTCCTCTGTCTCCCAAGGAGTACATGCAATCCTTGTGTGGCAACAAAGGATAAGCACTTCACCTCAAAGTTGGTTTGAATCACAAAGTTAGAGGTTCAAACTCACCAGCCTCTCCTCGGAAACCTTATAGGGGGTTGCTGAGTCAGAACTGATTCAACAGTACTTAACAACAATAATATATATGCAGATCCTTTCAAGGATGCATATCCTTCATCCTCAAACTATAAAAAATAAAATTTAGGGATAAATATCACCTTCACATCAATCAGTATACAAAAACTGATCAGCAAAATTGGCTCACAATAACATTTTTCTTTCTCTGTTTCTGTTTTTCTGTGTCTGTCTTACTCTCTCTTTCTCTCTCACACACACACTAACACACAAATGAGCAGATATATTCCCAAATATAACCACAAATATAGTAATGTACAATACAGATATTACTAATGGTTTTGAGGAGCTATAGAAAAGGGAAGTTCAAATAATGTAACTTACCCAGCCTTCTGAACAAATCCTCACTTGGTACTTCATTTTTCATCTTTACCATCAAGTACTCACTTGGTACTTCATTCCTCTCCTTCAGTTTCTTCCAGGCCTACCACTGGCGTTTCTCTCTTATCCCTGATATTTCTCTAGGAAGTGACACTTGCCTTCCTTTTTCAATTTATAGCAATTTAATTCAATCCAGCTATTAGTTCTGAAGATGCATCCTTAAAACTGTTACACTTCTCAAACACCCTGCAGTGTACCTTCCCCTAGTTTTCAGAAAGAAAATATAGAGGTCTTTTTTCTTAAACATATAGCTAAACTGTCAACCATTTGTATACTGTTGGTGTTGTTAAAATGCCACTGAGTTGGTTCCTACAACTAGTGACCCTGTATAGGGTTTTTGAGGAACACTGACCTTGAGGTTCAAACTGACCTCGCAGTCCAGCGCATTAACCTGCAGTGCCTTACCAGGATTCCATTTGTGTACTAGATAATACAGTAATATATTTCTTGAAAATCATATATCTGGTCCTTTTTGACATTTTGTCATGTGTAATTTATCAGCAGGGATGACACATAAATGGGCCTGGCCTTCAAAGAGCTTACAATTTCATGCCTCCTGTTGATAGTCTCTCATTTGTCTTCTCAGTTAACTACTGAGAAGGCAAATTCTTAAGCACTTAATAGCATTTGGTTCTCTCTCTATTTCTGTCTCTCATTTTCTCATTCTGTCTCTTTGTCACACACACAAATGCACTTTAATTTTAACTGTATAGGGATTTCACAGTTTTCAATCTTCTCAAGTCATAATTCATATAATTTAGATCACATATATTCCTAAATCATAATTCATGAAATATTTGATAGGAAGCAAAAACAATAGCAAACTAAAACAGAAAGATTGGAAGTATTTACAGGCTCAGGGGAAAAGAAAAAAGCTTTGCATTTTGTTCAATGATAAAATAAACATTGTTATTTTAATAAAGCTATGCTTATGAAATCCTGGTATGGCACTGTGTGTTAATGTGCTGGACTGCAAAATTAGTTTGATCTGCAGGGTTGGTGGTTCAAGCTCACCAGCCAGTCCTTGGAAACCCTACACAGGGTTGCTACGGGTCAGGTCGAAGCCAACTCAATGGCACTTAACAACAACAATGCTTAAGAAAACAGTGTACTGAAAATTGTAGATTTTATGCAATCTTGTAACAGTTCCTTACTCTCAGGGTTGGAAAACGATTGATAAACCTATCAAATATACAAACACTGATGTAATAAAATCACCTAATTATGATAAAATAATTTATTTTTTTCTCCCATCAGGTTATAATAAAGGAAAAATCTAATTAAAGGAGATATCTTTTGCTATTCAATAAAGTATGTGATTTTGTCACATTGTTTAAGAACTAGAGTACCTTAAAAAGACAAAAAAAGCTTCATCTAACAACCAAATGCAATGCTTAAGAATCACTATTTCATTTTCTTTAACTGCATGTTAACAGTAACTCTTTATGAAAGAAAACTACAGTGTAAATATAATGATATAATAAATTTATCTGAAAGCTTGTAGTATTTAGTAACTTATAAAGGACAAAAGTATTTCAACAATGAACATTAAAATAAGTCTTTATCAATTACACATGTTGCAAGTTATTCCTGCTGTTGTCCTTTGGATGAACATCAATTGGAAAACTAGAGGCCATTTTATTTTTACGTGTTAAATTGTTCAACCACTGGCTGTTTTGTGACTAAATTAAGCACCTTTTTCATAACACAGGCATCAACTCAGAACAATTATTGAAGGCATTAGGAGACAATGCTAATGCATTTCATGCTTCAAAGACTACAGCTGCCAAAAATTCATAGCGATCAATCACCATATTTTCCGCTGTGTTTCATATCTTAAACAACTCACCAGGGGTAATTATTATGAGTAGATTTTCTTTTTTTAGATAAAATTGCTGGATATATTGATTAACCTATTGTTCCTTTGTGATTGCTTCATATATATGTAAAATGTTAAAGCTATAATCTGTTTTCCTTTTATAGAAAAAATTTAAAACCTACTCTAGACAACTTAACATAATTCATTGCTTGTGAATAGAATTAGCTTTATGTGTGTGCTGCTGTAATCTGCAATTCAGAATTAGATTGCTGAACAAAAGAATAAAACTGGATAGAGGATTTGTGTTTCACAGTTGAGAGATTCTGCCTTGAATTTAAAAACACTTTTCGATGGTCACTGAACACTCACTAGGGAAAAGGAAATCAGCTAGAGAAGTATCATGGTTCATTGGAACAAGCAGATATAAGGTCAGGTCACAGCTCCAGCTGTTTATAAGAATGACTTCTTAGGCTCAAAACCATAATTAATTTACTTGCAAGTCAAAATCCCCCAGGAAATGAATGGAACCAGACTAAACCCATTTTGTATTTTCCTTCTACTTTGAAGGCTTTATCTTTCTAATTCTGTTTTTCTTAATTTTATTAACAAAATTTTGTTAATTTTGTATGACACTGTGGGTTAATGCACCAGACTGCAAAGCCGTTTGAACTGCAAGGTTGGTGGTTCAAGCTCACCAGTGTCTCCATAGAAACCCTATACAGGGTTGCTATGGGTCGGAACCTACTCGATGTAACAACAACAACAGGTGTTAGTAAAATTATTTAAAGAACCATAGCAGGAAATTGGCCCCAGCGTATGATGTAATCCACAATCTAACTTTCAAGTAAATATTTGAGAGGAAGTTTTCTGAGGCAGAACTTTCAAACTGGCAGATTTTTGATGTGGCACTATAGAATACACACAAGACTCCTAACCTCAAGGTTTACAGTCTCAATCCAATAGCTGCTCCTTGGAAACTCTATACAGGGTAGCTATCCATAACAATGGCAACAACAAAGCCTATAGACCTGAATGGTTTGCCATACAAAATATTTTAAAATATTAAGAAAATTGATAACATACAATAGCTGGAATAACTCAGATAAAAGTATTTGTTTTTCAAATATTTTAGAAAATATAGCTGAAACATTTGCCAACCTTGAGCTGACGCTATTGTTGCTATTTTGTTTACTGTTGCCCCCAATTCCTTATACCTGTCTTTCTAGGTACCTCTGGGTTTCCTAGTAGTTGATCAATTAACTATTTTTGTCACCCAAGAACACTTACATTACACAGGGCAATAAAAAATGAAATTAAATAACAGAATTCACCCAATCTGATGATTTACAGACATTCACTAAGGCACATTTATTCATATAAATGCTGATTACTTTTATCAGCTTTGTTTGTAGACATATATTATTTCTGTCAACTTCATATGAAAGGAAAAAAAAAAATCCTCTGCAGTATCTGGTGAAAGATGTCATAGAAACTTGATACATATTCTAATCTTTTAAATATATATGAAGTAAATGTTAAATCAGTGAAAGAAAAGAAGTTGTATCATTAGGTATGCTAGTATTCTGAATATAAATAAGCTTCTGAAAAATAATAGTAAAATTTAAGTACATTAATGTCTGGTTAAGGTTGTGTGTCAACCATAACTGACTCAGGTTCTCAGTGGTGTGGTAATTATTACATAGTCATCTGCCATGATAGAGCTGATAAAATGTAATCATCATGATGAGATCTCGTATAAACTACCAATTATTTGAAAGAGTTTCCTCAGGGTGAGGCCTACATACAATATATGTGGATGGTCTGGCAAAACTCTGACTTTTCCCTAACTCTCTATCTTACATCTGGCTCCTTATTATCTGATTTCAGCTTCTTGGGATTTGAGATAGTGGCCTACTTTATAGCCTACTGATCTTATGATTTATTAGCATCCAGAGCTCATGAATTGCATTTTAATCTGAATTACAGTAACACTGATTTTCGTTTTTGTACTTTTACACTTAATTTTATTTGTGATGTTGTTGATAATATACCCAGTGGAACATGCACCAATTTTATCATTTCTACATGCACAATTCAGTACCATTGATTATATATTCTTTAAGTTGTGCAATAATTCTCACCCTCCTTTTGAGTTGTTCCTCCCCCATTAACATACACTCACTGACCCCCTAAGCTTCCTATCTAGTAGCTGATATTGCTATTGTCAGTTTAATTCTATGTAGATATATTTTAAAAGAATACAATGCTCAAGGCAGGCACTCAAGGCTGGCATTCTGCTACTTAAGCTAAAGACATTTTTGACTTAAGGTTTAATGATTATCTCTTTAATAGTTTTAGGGGTTCAACCAGCTTCCAACATTTCATAAAATCTGGATTTCATGAGTACTTGAATTTTTTTTTTTTTAATAAAAGGTACTAAACACATTATTAGGATAATTATCTGGGATGTCCAATGAAACTATTACCCTAACCCTTCAAACCAAAGAACCAAATCCCAAGAGTTATTTGTACATACCAAATTCAACAACTAATTTTCAGTTGTTATTTTTTTCCACTAGTGTAAATATATGTATCATACAACTTTTGCTAATTTAACTTTATACACATTTACAACTTTGACACTACTCACAATAATTGGCTATGCAACCGTAACCTGAATGTGATTTTCTATCACATTAATCAAAAATTAGCACTCTATAATCTATAACACTGTATTTCCCCCTACCGTTAATATAAGCTAAGGTTGTTCTTGTTGTTGTTATTGTGATGTGCTGTGGAGTCGGTTCTGACTCATAGCGATCCTGTACAGGGTTTCCGAGGCTGTAAATCTTCACGGGAGCAGAAAGCCTCATCTTTCTCCCACGGAACCGCTAGTAGTTTCGAACTGCTGACCCTGAGGTTAGCAGCCCTATTCGTAACCACTACACTACCAGAGCTCCTTAAAGTTTAAGGTAACCACTATTAAATTTTGAATTCTATCATTTTGTCTGTTCTTGTCCTTTCATATGAGTAAGGCCATACAACATTTGTCCTTCTGTGGTTGACTTATTTCACGCAGCATGATGTCTTTCGGCTTCATTCATATTGTAGCGTATATGAAAACTTAATTTCTCCGATTGTTGAATAGAATTTAATTGTATGTATGTACTACTTATTGTTTATCCATTTATACGTTAATAAGCATTTAGGTTGTTTCCACCTATCGGCTATTGTGTATAGTGAAGCAATGGACACTGATGTGCAATTGTTTATTAAAGTGCTGTTGCAGGAAGGCGAGACCCATACAGGAGAAAGAAAATCCAGACACCAGTGATATTAGAGGAAGAGGCTTTTATTGTTGGTGGAGCAGTGGTGGACTAACGTCCCCAAAAATCCGAGCTCCCAGAAACAGCTTTCATATTAGCTTTATATAGGATTACATAGGACTGAGAGGAGAGACCACCGTGTCACTTTCTCATTCGTGGTTCCTAGATAAGTAGTTTTTTATAAGAGTGGGAGAAGCTGTTAGTTTCCTTTCTGTAACTTGATCTGCAAATCTCAAGAAACTGTAACTTTTCAGAGTGCTAGGTCTCAAGGTCTTATGAGAACACGGGACTTCCTCCCTCAGTACCTTTTTTCAAATCTTTTGGGTATATTGTTCAGATTGTTAAGCGCCATCGAGTTGGTTCTGACTCATAACAACTCTGTATCAGGTTTCTAAGGAGCGTGTAGCTCTGATAGCGTAGTGGTTACGAGTCGGGCTGCCAACCTCAAGGTTAGCAGTTCAAAACTACCAGAGGCTCCGCAGGAGAAAGATGAGGCGTTCTGCTCATCTTTCAGGGTCACTATGAGTCGGAACCGACTCCATGGTACTTAACAACAACAACAACACTTTATTGTGGGAGTCCTAGTGTGGCGCTGTGGGCTAATGCGTCAGACTGCAAAGTCGTTTGAACTACAGTAGGTCGGTGGCTCAAGCTCACCAGCTGCTCCTTGGAAACCCTATACAGTGTTGCTATGGGTCGCAACCAATTCTAAGGCACTTAACAACAGCGACACCTTTTAGTGAGAAGTCAAGCAGTTATCCTGCATACCTAGGTGAAATTGCTCGGTCTTAAGATAGTTCTATTTTTTGTTTCTGAGTAATAGTTCCACAGTTTTCCAAATCAGCTATACCATTTTGCAAAGGGCTCTAATTTCCCTACATCTTTGTAAACATTTATTATTTTTTGTTCTGTTTTGCTTTATCTTAGCCATCCTAATGCTTGGTATTGCTTAGTACTTTTGACTTGCATTCTCTGATGGCTAATGATGTTAAGAAATTTTTTCTTCTTTTTGTGTTTGGTGGCCATTGTAATGACCTCTTCAGTAAAATGTATATCCATCTACTTTGCCCATTTTATGATTAGGTTATTTGCCTTTTTGCTGTTAAATTTTCAAACATACACATGTTTTTTGGTTATAAGATACTTATCAGATTTCTGTATGGAATAGTGAAACAAATATTGAAGGGAAGAACAAAGTAAGAAAATACATGCTTTAAACTATTATACATCAGTATCAGAAGAATCTGGGACTGGCATAGTAATAAACACATAGACTAAAGACAATAGAAATCAGTTCAGGAATCTATGATCAAATAAAATTTGACAAGAATCCATTCAATGTAGAAAGATGGGTCTCTTCAATATGGATGTTGGGATAATTGGACCTCCACATGCAGAAAAATGAAATAGGATACATGCATCAAATCATACACAAAATAAAATTCAAAGTGAATTAAAGAATTAAATGTGAAAACTTAAACTTTAAAATTATTAGAAAAAAGTACAGAAGCAAAGCTTTCAGTTTAGCTTATAATAACAATTCTCTAACATAATAAAAGTATAAACATCAAATAAATAAATGAGACCTCATAAAAAGTAAAAACATTGTTTGATCAAAAGACTTTACCAAAAAAGTTAAAAAGCAGGCTGCCAACTAGGAGTAACTTTTTTTTTTTTTTTTTTTTAATTTTGAACTTTGTGTCAAGGTTTTTCAAATTTGGCACTATTGATATTTTGGGTCTGAATATTAATTGTTTTTTGAGATTTCTTGTGAACTGTAGAATGATTAGCAGCATCCCCTGAGGGCAAAAAAACACTCAAAAGAGAACCAAGAATCTGCTACTTTCTATAGATGATGGTTCTTAGTATACACGCCATTGATATGCACCCTCCTCTTCTGAATGTAAACTGAATATGAATAGCAACCTGCTTTGTGATATTATGAATGACATTGATGCATCCAACAAGACGTTAAATATAGAATCTCTTATATAGGATCTGAAGCAAAGAAGGTTTTCTATTTATATACTATATTCTAGACTTTGAAAGTCATTGTTATTACAAGGTCCTTAAAGGAACAGTCCATGTCATATTAAAGGGTACGTATTGAGGAGGAATCTCAAGCTGTACAGATGCTGTCTGGGGTTGCCTAAGTCCAGTTGGAACCCTTCCACAGATGCCAACAGCAGACAATGGTAGCAGCGTTAGTACAATAAGGATTCATGACAGGGCATGGCAAAATTTTAATGAGCTCTTGAGGTTGGTAGAATGGAGGATCAATGAAAACAGGAAGGACACATGCTACCATTTGCTTCAATTTGATTTAAAAATCCTTTTGGTTAAAAAAGACAACAAAACAACCCTATAGAAATAAAGATTGCAGCATAGCTAACCATATGGGGCAGTTTTATTTGCCATATGGGATTTCTATAACTAAAAAGAGCCTTGGCTACACCTAAAACAGAGATATATCATTTACTATGTACTAGGCAGTGTGTTATGTACTTTATATAAATTAATTAATTTAATCCCCACAGCAAGATAATGAAGTATTTATAACTATCCAAGTATACCCATGTAGAAGTTGCATGAGTTGTCTATAGATATTGAATGTTTAAATTGAGACAAACTACTGCTCCTAAATAAGGAGACCTGGGTGGATTATGAGCTGAGCTGCTAATTGCAAGGTCAGCAGTTTGAATCTACCAATCATTCCAGGAGAGAAAGATGAAACTTTCTGTTCCTATTAAGAACTACAGCCTCAGAAACCCTATATAGGGTCCCTATGAGTTGGAGCCAATTTAGTGGCATGCAACCACCATCACCATGTTGACAGAACCCAAATATTCAACCTTTAAAGTTTGTGGGTTTATCTTTATTGTTCTGTTTCTTTTCCGGAATGGACATGCTTGAATTTTTTATTTTTAGCAATTTTTAAAATAATTATAATCAGTGTTGTATAGAGCTATGTGTTTATTAGGCAAAAAAATTACCAATTTAATAAATATTTTTGTTTTAAGGAAGTTTATAAGATTTATAATGGATTTATCTTGCCATTCAAGAAACTACACTTTCATACAAAAAAAGATGCAATTTATTTTCCAAAGTATAAATTAGTGTATATTGTTGTTGTTGTTACCTAGTGCCATCAAGTTGGTTCTGACTTACAATGACCGTGTATAGCGTTTCCAAGGAGTGACTGGTAGGTTTGAACTGCTGGCCTTGTGGTTCAAACCAACCTTACAGTCCAGTGCTTTATCCCACTGTGTCACACCAGGACTCCCAATGAATGTATGGTGGTGGTACTGGTTGTATGCTGTAGAGTCAGTTTCGACTCATAGCAAGCTTGTATAGGGTTTCTGAGGCTGTAAATCTTTATGGGAGCAGAATGCCTTATCTTTCTCCCATGGAAGAGCTGGTAGTTTTGAACTGCTAACCTTGAGGCTGGCAACCCCACTCATAACCACTACGCTACCAGAGCTCCTTGAATAAGTGTATATATAATTAATATAATGCTTAAGGATAGATTCTATGTTATGTCATGTAATGTGCATACCTAGATTCTTTCTCTTAACTTTTTACTATGATTTTATTTGCGTCTTATGGCAAAGTTGTATTACTATAACAGATAACTAGAAAAGATGGACATTTTAAAGAATTATTTTAAGGGGAGGAGCTAAGACAGCAACCTAGTCAAATACATCACACCATTTCTTTACGGCAAGATCCAAGACACTAGTGAAACTGGTACAGATGATAAACCTGAACCCTGCATCCAATGAAAGGAGAAAGAATTAAGTCAAACACCAAGTACAGGAAAATAATCATTTAAAACAGTTTAATAAGAAAAGATACAGAGCAAAGGCATCCTTCCAGCTGGTATAGCACAGCATTGCCTTTCTAAGACCAGCAGGTGAAAGGGGAAAAGCAATTCCAGAGATCAGGATTAAACATGAGTCACTCAATGACTGAAATATTGTGACCAAAATCCTGAGGAATGTTGAAGCCTTGTTTGAACACTTGCAGGACATACACAGGGCACATAACCGAGCAGCCAGCCACATCTTAGTACATGCCAATAAGGAAGGCCAGCCATAAAAATTCTGTTTTAACTTTCTTGTGAGATATGTTTATAGGTTGGACTGGTTTATCCAGTCCTCTAGGCATAACTTTAAAGAAAAACCTTCTACTGGTGCAGAGGATAATGCAGGACACTAGGAGGGGTTTAGACCAGGTTCCCAAAGAACTGTATATGCTCAACATCCTAGAATAAGTTCTGTCTGACCTATCAGAGGCCTTTGCAGTGGAATCAATCTTAAATGCTACACACACACCCAATTAATATGGATCCTTATTCCTTGGAAATCCCTACCTGTGCAGCATAGTGGTTACGAATTGGGCTGCGAACTTCAACAGTTTGAAACTACCAGCTGTTCTGCAGGAGAAAGATGAGGCTTTCTGCTCCCATAAACATTTATATCCTCAGAAACTCTGTACCAGGTCACTATGAGTCAGAACCGACTCCACGACATAGAACTACCACCACCACCTATTAATAAGCATGATTCCTATTTCCTAACAAAAATTCTTTAAACCCAAGCAAAATCTGTGTTCAGGGAAATGGAGTTAAGCATTACATTAAGTCTTCTCCATCTCTGCTTGCAAACCTCTCTACTATAATAAACATTTGCTCCTTAGAAACTCGACCTCATCTGAGTATTCTTAATCAGTAGAAGGCAAGACTCTTCTCTTGTAGAGTGGAGATGTGGTTAGCACTCCTAGTAATATAAGCAGCAGCATGCTTAGAAGAGAAGCATAGGGAGGTAACTTCACAGAATCCCCAGTAAGACAGAGACACTCTAGACAAATCCAATGAAGCAAAATGAGCATAACATGAATTAGATTCAAGAATGGAAAGTGGAGAGCAAACAAAATGGCGGATCGGGTGGACATGTAGCAGAGAGCTCTTCCAACAACACAGAATATCCGACCAAGCAGGCTCAGGGGATGGTCCAAGAACTCTGAGCCACATAAAAAGGAATACTTAGAAGGTTGGAAGGCTCACGACTGGGGGAATTTGTGGCAGAAGCAAGAAATCTGAGATAAAGGTGTGGACATTCTTTTCTTTTGGTATCTGTTCATTGGTCTCTTGCTGTCTGTGCACCTCCATTCTGGTGACTTTAGGGGTGCCTGAGCTAGTGGGCACCCCAGCCCCACCCTTGGAGGATTCTACTACGCATCCACACAGAACGCCTAGAAATTTAAAGAGACAGTTTCCAATAAAACCAAATGGCCTCAGCCAGCCCTCAACTGTTTCCAACTAGAAAAAGGCCTGAATGGGGATTGTGGAGCGGGACAAGCAGACAAAAGAGGAAATAGGCCAAAAATTAAATCCTAAGTTACGTCAAAATGACCAACAGTGGTATTGTGAAACTTCTCAGGAAGAAGAGTGAAAAGGGAAGCCAATTTCCTGACCACATCTACCTG
>NW_006408654.1:7368830-7374693 GCF_000296735.1 Chrysochloris asiatica
GGGATTATAATCAATGTAATGAAACAACTTATATGAATTGTTGAATGTGAAACTGATGATGTGCCCTGTAAACTTTCACTCAATCCACAATAAAAACCTTAAATTAAAAAAATAAAAAAAGAATGGCACGTGCAGGAAAGCAGGTGAGAGCTCCAGCGATGCAGACATCCAATAATAGTGAAGGAACTATTTAGCTTAGGGACCTACACAGAGTCAAGGGTACATAGGATGGTGACTGGAAACATTGGTTTCCCGGTGGCTTGCACTCCTTGCATTGAGTTAGAGCAGGAATCTTTTAACTGGCTTAACTCACCCAGAGGTGCACAGGAATCCATGCCACTAATCAATAACTTGGAGTGCATTTTCTCTCCTAACCTCCACACCTTCTCAGTGACCAGTTGTGTGGCCTCTGACCCTTGCCCACCTAGCAGTTGGAACACTCCTCCCTGCAACCTTTTACCCAACCAGAGGTTAGCCCATATCACCATCCATCCAAGATTCCTCACTGGTCTGTTTCCCCAATGGCTGGTAATGTGTACTTCAACAGATCCTAAACCACATGTCCACTGCCTCCAGTGATCAGAAAAAACTCTTGCAGAACATGTGATGAGATGTGTGCATGCCATTCCACACACAGTACCACCTCACACCTCTCACTTAGCTGTGGCTGGCTAAAAACTATTGACTACTTGCTCCAGCCCTGCCCACCAAGTCAGCTACACATTGGCAGGTTGCTTTAGTACAGCACTGGCAGCTGATTCTATTTCTCACAACCACCAAAATACCTGAGCTAATGCCTAGCTATCTCCCTTTCCCCAGCCATTGCAGAAGTTAAGCTGGGTTAGTAGGAAGGAGAACTGGGGAAATAGCCACATCTACCCAGATGGGTAACTGGATGAGAAAGAAATCATCACCACCATGACAAAGGACAACTATGTCAGCAATAAATTCATGGTGTTGTTAAGTGCTGTTGAGTCATTTTTGATTTATGGAAGCCCTGTACAGGGTTTCCTAGGCTGTAAATCTTTATGGGAGCAGAACCCTGTATAGGTATGTGAGAAGCTGGTGGGATTGAACTGCCAACCCTATGGTTCGAGTCCAATGCTTACTGATGGTGATTGCATCTTGAAAATCTGGCATTCTATAACACTTAATTGTGCTCATGTGGAACCTGCACCTAGACCAAGAGATAGTTGTTCAAACAGAACAAGGGAATACTCAATTATTTTAAATAAGGAAAAGTGTGTTACAGAGATGTATTCTTTCAGCATATTTATTCACTTTGTATGTTGAGCAAATAATTCAAGAAACCGGGTGATTAAGGAAGAACATGGCATCAGGATTGGAGAAAGACTCGTTAGTAACCTGTGATATTCAGATGATACAACTTTGCTTTCTAAAGCACAGTGGACTTAAAATACTGATGAAGATCAAGGACCGAAGCCTCCAGTATGGATTACACCTCATTGTAAAGAAAACAAAACTCCTCACAACTGGGCAGATAAATACATCATGATAAATGGAGCAAAGATTGACATTGTTGAAGACTTCATTTTGCTTGGATCCACAATCAATACTCGTGGAAGCAGTAGTCAAGAAATCAAATTATGTATTCCATTAGGAGTATCTGCTGTGCAAGAACTCTTTAAATTATTCAAAAGGAAAGATATCAGTTAGAGGACTAAGGTGCACCTGACTCAAGCCATGATGTTTTCAATAGCCTTATATGCATGTGAAATTTGGAAATGAATAAAGAAGACTGTAGAAGAATTGATGCATTTGAGTTATAGTGTTGGAGAAGACTATTTAAAAGTACCATGGACTGCCAGAAAAAAAAAACAACAAATCTGTTTGGTAGAAGTAAAGTCAGACATGTTATCAGGAGGAATCAGTCCCCGTCAAAGAGTATCGTACTTATAAAGTTGAGGGTTAACTTAAAAAAGGAAGACCCGTAACAAGTTGGATTGGCATAGTGATACCAACAACGGATTGAAGATTAAAAACAATTGTGAGGATGGCACAGGATTGAGCAGTATTTCATTCAGTTGTGAATAGTGTTTCTATGAGACTGAACCAACTTGAAGGCACCTAATCACAACAATAATTTAAGTGAATTTAAATGGATTAAATACACCACTCAAAAGACTGAGAGTGGCTGAATGGATTAGAAAACATGACCCATCATATGCTGTCAAGAGTAGACACAAAGATAAAATAAGCTAAACCTCAAAGGTTGTAAATATATATATATAGCAAACAGTAATCAAAAAAGAGCAGGAGTGGGAATTTTAATTTCTTATAAGGCAGACTTCAAGGCAAAACTCAGCATAATAGACTAGGAAGGGCATTATAGAATGATTAAATTTTAAATACAATGAAAAGACATAACTATAATAAATATCTATACACCCAATGAAAGAGCTCAAAAATACATAAATCAAACTTCAACAGAATTAAAAGAGAAATGGATAATTCCACAATAATAGTAGGAAACTTTAACATACTACTGTCAACTAAGGATGCAATAACTAGACAAAAACTCAGCAAAGATACAAAAGACCTAAACAACACAATCAACCAACTTAATCTCATAGACATATACAGAACACTCTTTCCACAAAGAGCACAATGCGCATTCTTGGCTAGCACACATGAATTATTCCTCAGAATAGAACATATGTTGCTGTTGCTAAGTGCCACAAAGTCTATTTCTACCCTTAGTGATCCTGTATAGTGTTTTCCAGTAGCATGTGGTTAGTTTGAACTGACAACCTTGAGGTTCAAACTGACCTTCATCAAGTGCTTATCCTACAGCACCATACCAGAACACATGTTAGGCACAAAAAAAGATATTCAACATTTTTTAAAAATCTCAAAACTATAAAGCATATTTAACACACCATTGGAGTGAATGAAACATTTTAGACTGCATAGTTTTTACCTGTACAAACTTGAAACAACAATGGATCTTTTCTCTTTTTTTTTCACAGAAACATGCCAGATCCTTTGACTAGAATTTTAGACTTTAGTCCCTTAAATAGCAAAACTAAGCTAATTTTAAATAGGATTCCAAGATGCTGTGTCTGGCTAACTTTTAAATCAGTGTTTCCATCTATGCACAAGTGAAAGAATTTAATGAGAAATTGGCTAGAATCCTCCTCTCAATGTTGTCTAATCCCATTGTATAAAGGCTTAAGTTACATTTGTATTTATTCCTTTTATACCTGTACTGCATATAGTAGGCAAACTTATGAAAATTCTTAAATATAACCAAATACTTCTAGAGCCTGAGTCACTGGTTTGTGGGCTTCAAAGTTTCTCATTTCCAAGTCTAAAATTTTTCATGTCTTGGGAAACATCTAAGGTAATTGACATAACATAGGTCACAAAGACAGTGCTCTACATCTTTTTTGGTGAGTAGAGACTGAGGTCTTAAAAGTTTGCGAGTGGCCATCTAAGATGCAACCACTGGTATCTCTGGAGCATAGTGAATGAAGAAAACAAAGATTCATGTAAGCAGTCCAAAGGATTAATGGATCATGCAAACCATAGCCTTCACTGCCTGAAACTAGAAAAACTGGATCTTGTTACGTCACCACTACTACCTCTCTAACCAGGATCAAAATTGAAGGTTGTAGACAGAATGAGTAGAATAAAATTCAGAAACATAAAAAATTCCTGAGAAGAATAAACCATATGAGAGAACAAAATGGAAGGCTGAATGACAAAAACAAAACAAAACAAGTAAGTGGAAATGGGAAACCCAGGGAAAAAATGGGAGGAGGGCTGTTGAAGGGATTACAAACAATGTCAAGAAAGAAAACGTATGTAAATTGCTGAATTGGGAACTAATTTGCTTTATAAATTTTCACCTAAACCAAAATAAATTGTTCAAACAATAAAAATGTACTTGTTTGGGAGATGGTTTGAATAAGTCATTACTTTGGGTGATGTTAAATCTTAATTTATTCATGGGCTTTATGTCTAAGCAGTGTTATATACCAGCAGTAATAAAGAGAAAATGTAGCAAAAAAAAAAAAAAAAGCTCTAAAATACATTAGTTCTTCCTTCCTTCTACTTTTCTTTTTTTCCTCTCCCTCTTTCTCTTTCTTTGAATGTTATTCTTTCTTTCTCTTTCTCTCTCTCTTTTGCTCTATCTTCCTTTCTTCCTCTCCCTCCCTTTCTTTCTTTCTCACTCTCTCCTGTAAAGTTACTAATTTTCCCTTATAATTAGTATGCAATTTGTGAGAAGATATTTTGAAACGATGTGACTATCTTGTGAGTCCCAGGTTTAAACGTTCATTGTCTTAGTTATATATTACCGTGTTAAAATATAGTTCCAGAAAACAATAAACATGTTGTGTCAGGTTTTTTGTGGGTCAGAAATTCAGGAGCTTCTTAGCCGTGTGAGTCTGACTTGATGTTTCTCATCATGTTGATTGGGGATATAATCACCTGAAGGATTGCCAGCGTGCAAGTATGTTTCATTGGTTTCAACAAGACTCACTCACATGCCAATAGCAATGTGGAGGCTTTGATTTTTTGATGACTAGCAAATGGTCTCTGTTTCTTTCTTTGTGAGCCTCCCCTGACAAGGACATGGCAAATGACATGTCCCAAAGAGAGTGATCCAAGAGAGAACTAGGTGGAAGCTGTGATTTGTTTTTTGTGCTAGCCTTGGAAGCCAGGGATTGTCAATTGTTCAATATCTTATTGCTTACACAAGGAAACCCCATTCAATATGGGAAATGACATGTGCTTTTTTATATACAAGTATTGTTTAATAAAATGTGACAATATTTGCAAGATGTGCATAACTGTGAATCAATGTTTTCCAGATGACTAATGTGTAGTGTTACAAAGTCATGTGTGTAAGTGAGCCATTCAAAATTCAAGAACCAAAGGGGTTAATAAAACAGAGTCTGACAAGTTCGTTGATCTAGTTTCTGAGTCCACATTTCAATTAATCTTTAAAAAATACTATTTGTTAAATTTTGGTGTCATTCCAAAGAAGAATTGCACAATTGTCTCTAAAAGCTATTGTAATATTCCCCCTTTTAAACTACAAAACTATGTGACATCATATTTTCTTCATATACTTCAACCAAAGCAATTGGAAAACAAAAAGATTCTATTAAGAAGTGCACAGGAGAATCCAGCTCCCTTCTCTTTATTGTTGTTGTTAGGTGCCTAAGAGTAGGTTCTGACCCTGTAAAGGGTTTCTGAGGCTATAAATCTTTATGGGAGAAGAAAGCCTCATTTTTTTCCTCTGAAGAGCAACTGGTGGGTTTGAACTGCCAACCTTGTGATTAGCAGTCTAATACTACCAGTGGTCCCCATTTTCTTCAGTAAAATAATGCTATTTGTCTTAGTTATCTAATGCTGCCTTTAATAAACAGAAATGTATTCTCTCACAGACTAGGAGTTAAGAAGTCTGAATTCAGAGCACTGACTCTGGAGAAAGGTCTTATTTCTTTTCAGCATTTGTAGACCCAGCATTCCTTGGAGATCTCTTAAGTTTTAGTATCAATTTGCCCATTAATATAGGAGTACAGGGAACACAGGTCAAAAGGACACACTCCATTCCGAACTCTTTTTTATTGGTGGTAGTCGGTCCTTCTGCACTCGGCTTGTCTGTTTATAATCTCTTTTATATCTCAAAAGAGATTGAATCAAGATGCAAACTGGTCCTGCAGATTGCGTCCGGCCTCACCAACGTCATGTTGTTGTTGTTAACTGCTGTCAAGTCCTTCCCAACTCATAGCAATCCTGTATAGGGTTTCTGAGGAGCAGCTGGTGAGTTTAAACTGTTAACCTAAGTCCTTTCCAACTCATAGCAGCCCTGTATAGGGTTTCTGAGGAG
>NW_006408654.1:7374793-7393358 GCF_000296735.1 Chrysochloris asiatica
AGGAGCAGCTGGTGAGTTTAAACTGTTAACCTAAGTCCTTTCCAACTCATAGCAGCCCTGTATAGGGTTTCTGAGGAGCAGCTGGTGAGTTTAAAATGTTAACCTAAGTCCTTTCCAACTCATAGCAGCCCTGTATAGGGTTTCTGAGGAACAGCTAGTAAGTTTAAACTGTTAACCTTGCATTTAGCAGTCCAATTATTATCCCAAAGTACCACAGCAGGACTCCAGAAGTGAGGATTTACAAAACAGAATTACATCAGATTAGGGCTGATCACATCAGATCATATCATGGGGTAGGGGAATGATCACATCATATTAGCTCTCATCTAAATCACTGAATATATACAATATATACAAATCATTAACTATCTTTTCACTAATCTTTTGGGAACAATTTTACTGTTTATAAAGAAAGTTATTTATATTAAAATAAAATATATAAATTTCTATTTTAATTTAGGTAAAAAGAGATCTAGAATATATAAACAAAAATTATTTCACATCTTCAGTAATATTAAGAGTATAAGGGATTCATGAATCTAAAAGCTTTAGACTGCAGCTTCAAGCCATTTAAGTTCATGCATTTGATTTGATTTTTGTAATTTAATTTTCTATGTATTTGAAAAATTTATTGAATTTACCTTTGAAAATGTCAAAACTACTGTACAGGTATAAAAAGGATAAGTATGAATGCAGCCTGTGCCTTTAACAATAGGATTAGAAAACATTTTGAGGAGGAGTCATAGTTCTGCCAATTTTGCAATAAATTGCTTCAGTCATACCTAGATGGAAACACTGATTTAAAAATCAGACAGTCAGAATCCTATTCCAGAATCTTGGAATCCTATTTTTAAGTTAAATTAATTTTGATATTTAAGGGACTAGTATCTATCAAAGCATTTGGTTACAGCTAAGAATTTTCATAAGTTTGCCTACTATATGCAGTACAGGTATAAAAGGGATAAATACAAGTGTAACCTATGCCTTTATGCAATGGGATTAGACAACATTGAGAGGAAGGTTGGTGTTCTAGCCAATTTTCCATTAGATTCCTTCAGTTGAGCATAGATGGAAACACTGATTTTAAAGTTAACCAGACACAGAATCTTGGAATCTTATTTTAAAATTAACTTAGTTTTGTTATTTAAGGGACAAGAGTCTAAATTCTAGTCAAGGGATCTGTCATGTTTCTGTGACAGAAAAAAAAATAATAATAATAATAATTGTAGGGATCCATGTTGTTTCTAGTTTGTTCATGTGGAAATATACAGTTTAAACTTTTCATTAATTCCAAGGTTTAGTTATACATTCACACATAGTGAATCAAATACATACACATCATAGAGTGGACATGTGCATGTATGTATTTTGGACAAGTCATCAGGAGGGACAAATCCTTGGAGAAGTATATCATGATTTATAAAGTAGAGGATCAGCAAAAAAGAAGAAACCCCTCAGTGAGATAGGTTAACACAGTGACTGCAACAATGAAGTCAAACAGAAAAAATTTTTATTCAGAATGTGGCTAAGAGTTAGAACTGACTCAATGGCACCTAATAGCAACAACAACTTACGTATAGTAAATATGTTTGCATACAAGGGAACACCAAAAGATTATGGAAAATTTCATTATCCTTTGATTCTATTTTTCTAAGAGCTGTTTGAAGCCACCTTGTGTGTGTCATTGTTGTTGTTGTTGTTAAGTGCCATCGGGCCGGCTCTGACTAAAGGCGGCCCTATATGTGTGTACACTCATACACCCTGTGTCTACACCGTATTTATACTCAAGTAATTCAAGCCTTCTACATTTGTTTGCCAAATACTCTCTCACATCCCCCCTCTCCAGGTATTCCCTGTAAGTATGTTATGCTAATTTTCTTTTTTAAATAGCAATATGCCAAAAATTTAGCATAATGCTTGCAAAATTAGCTTGCAGAGGGAGGATGTACCTGGCAAATAAGCATAAAAGATAGGAATGACATAATTGAGTTAAAATGAGGTATATAATTTTCTTGCACTTTGTAATCATTTGGTTTATATAGCAAATATTAAGGTAGGAGTCCTGGTGTGGCACTATAGGGTAAACACTGGACTACTCCCCACATGGAAACCTACCAGTTGTTGATTGGAAATCCTGTACAGGGTCTTTATGAGTCAGAATCAACTTAAGGCCCACTCAACAACAACAAGGAGTCCTAGTGTGGCATTGAAGGTAACAGTGGACTGCTAACCACAGTAGGAAGTTCAAACACACCAACCTCTGAAACCATATACTGGGCCAGTTTGCATCTGAAACCATTTGAAAGCATTTAACAGTCTTCCATGGAGTCCTGCTGTGACATTATATGGTAAGCACTTGGCTGCTGATCACAAGGTTGGGAGTTCAAACCTACCAGCTGTTATTCAGTAACTGCATAGGGTCACTATGAGTTGGAACTCAATATAACTATCCTTCCCAAATGTTGTGCTGTGGGTTAATGCACCAGACTGCAAAGCTATTTGCACTGCAAGGTTGGTGGTTCAAGCTTACCAGTTGCTCCTTGGGAACCCTGTACAGGGTCACTATGGGTCGGAACCAACTCAACAGCACTTCACAACAACAACAACCAATAGTAACAATAAGTCTTTCCATGAGGAGTGCTAGTGGCACTGTGGGATAAACACTAGACTGCTAATCGCAAGGTTGTCAATTCAAGCCCATCAGCTGCTTCTCTAAGAAAGATCAGACCTTCAGCTTCTGTAAGATTCATAGCCTTAGAAAACCCAGGGTACTACGAAAAACATCAACATGAGTCAGAATCGACTGGATGGCAGTGAGTGAGTCTTTCCATACACACCATAATGTGTTGTTGTTTTTTATAGCAGTGAATCAGGTTGTTTTTTTTAAAATACTGATCTCTCCTTTGTGTCACGGACTTCAATCAAGACAGCCTTCAAACTTCAATAACATATTTTCCTATTTGGTAACTAGATTCATCTATAACACAGAAAAAAACTGCATTGAATTTTTGCTGCATTTGTATCATAACTTGAAAGCCTCTGGATTTCTTTGTATTGAAAAAATAAATAAAAAACTAAAACATAAAGAAACCAGTCTGATCATAAAAGATATAAATGATGCACATTCTTTGAAGTATTTTTTTAAGTACTTGATGATTTCTAGTCTTTTTCAATTTTCCATTTAAAATGTTCCCAAATATTGAATGGTTTATTTTTATACTACATGATTTAAAATGACCTTTAAAATATTATGATTAAGTATCTTAAACAGCTCCTATTTATTTCTTACAAGGGGATCCTGACTGATTATTATTATTCTAAAATGAAGCTTCATTTTCATAAATCAAATAATATAACATACTTGAACATTGTCAAATGGCAATTAAATCATAATGTTATTTAAATATCTAATTTAATATGAATGTTTAAATGTTTCATACACTCTACAGGGACTTGGAGTGATGGTGTTGCACTGTGGGTTAATATGCTGGACTGGAAGGTCGGCTTGAAAGACAAGGTCGGCAGATCAAGCTCACCAGCTGCTCTTCAAAAACCCGACATAGGGTTGCTAAGAGTAAGAAATGACTCGAAGGCACTTACCAACAACAGGAACTTAGTAATGGGTGGGGTACAATTCTTTCACAGTTTGAATTTAAATTTTAGCACTTTAAAATGTAGCCAAAAATTAACAGATGTTAATTTTATTAATTTTTTAAACATTAGAGTAGAAACAAATGTAATTTAGCAAAGTTAGCAATATTTTAATGTGCATGATAATTTTCTGAATTCATAAAAATTAGCATTCTACTTAGAACTTTTACTCTTAAAAGAATTGTTGTTGTTGTTGTTAAGTGTCTTCATGTTGCTCCCGATTCATAGAGACTCTGTATAGTGATTCCAAGGAGTAACTGGATGTTTTGAAGCATTGACCTTTCAGTTAGCAGTCAGGTACTTAGCCTACAGTTCTATTACTATTTAATAAAACAATAATTTATTATAATAAATTACAAATAATATACACAGGTTATAATTAATTTATTACTTTTTTCCATTCATATAAAAATATTTATTGGCTGCTTGCTATGTGCCAAGCATGTACTGGAAATTTCACAATGCAAATTAAAGGATGATGAACTACAATATTTTTATAATTTCAATTTTAATAAGTGTTAGAAAAGAAAAAAATAAGATTGGTAAAATAGAGAACCATTTAGTGATCTTCATATTTCAAGAGCTAGGATGGTCTTACAGATGAATTTTCATAAATACTGATACCAGAAACATGGAGAGCTGTTACTCACATAAAGAGTAAGAACAACCTAAATTGTAAACAGTGCAGGCTTTCAGTGTGCTGTAGTTCATTTTTTAATGTTTGTTGTTAGATGTCATGTGTCAGTGCTGACTCACAGTGACCCTATTTACAACAGAATGAAACACTGTCCAGTCTTGTGCAATCCTCACAATCATTTCTATATTTTAATCTATTGTTACAGCTATAAGGTCCATTCATGTCACTGAGGGTCTACCTCATTTTCACTAACCCTCTACTTTACCAAACATGATGTTCTCTAGGGACTGATTCCCCTAACTCTGTCTTGAGTATACGTGACAAAATATCACTATTTTCTCTTCTAAGGAGCATTTTGGTTGTACTACTTCCAAGACAGATTTATTTATTCATTCTTTTGGCAGTCACTGGTATATTCAGTATATTTCATTAATGCCATAATTCAAAAACATCAATTCTTCTTCAGATTTCTTTATTCATATGAATAAAGATTTCTCATTCATATGACTGTTTACAAATACTATGACTTGGGTAAGACACACCTTATTCCTTAAAGTTGCTTCTTTGCTTTAAGCACTTTAAAGAGAACTTATGCATCATATATGCACAATTCATTGCATCATCTGATTTCTTGACTTTTGATTGGGAAAACAAATAAAAAGAAATCCTTAACAACTTCAGTCTCTTCACCATTTATTTTGATATAGTTTATTGGTCCAATTTTGAATTTTCTTTTCTTCTTGTTGACATGTAATCCATATTGAAGACTTCAGTCTTCTATCTTCATCAGTAAGTACGTCACGTCCTGTTCACTGTCCCAATGCAAGATTGATCATCCTCATATCACATATTGTTAATGATGCTATATTGTTTTTCATACAATCCAGGGCTTGGATTATTTTCTTAGCATACAAATTGAATAATTATGGCAAACTTATAAAATACTGACACATCTGGTTTTAAACCAGATAGTTTCCTCTATTTGGTTTAACAACTGCCTCTTGGTATATGTACAGTTCTGCATGAGCACAATGAAATATTCTGAATTAATCATTCTTACAATGTTGTTCATAATTTGTCATGTTCCACATAGATTAATGGTTTTGCATAGTCCATGTTGTTGTTAAGTGCCATCAAGTTGGTTTGGACTCATAGAGACCCTGCATATGGTTTCCAAGGAGCAGCTGGTGGGTTTGAACTACCAGCCATGTATATCACAGTCCAGTACTTATCCTATAGCACCAAACCAGCAGTCTTTGCTTAGTCAATAAAGCACAGGTTAACATCTTTTTGGTAGTCTCTATTTTCATCCAAGATCCACCCAACATTAGGAAGTCTTGCCCTGTTTTCCATGTCCTCTTCTGAACTAACTTGAATTTCTGGCTGTTCCCTGTGACGTACTTCTGTGATCACTGACCTTTTTTTTTTTTTTTTTTTTTTTACTTTCAACAAACTTTTACTTGCAGGCAATACTGATGATCTAATTTATTAATTTAGACATTGTGTTGTGTCATCCTTCTTTGAAATTATATAGGAACACAGTGAGCTAGAATTAGGATGAAAGGAAATCTTAGATGTCACTTATTTGGAAGATCTATCAAGGTCAGCTAGGCTTATGATCTACAGTATATCTAGTCAAGTGTTCTTTCTACTCTTTATCTTGATAATATCTAACAAATATCTTCTATTTTAAAGATTACAGATAAAATGGTATTGATTTATTAACTTCATTCTCTTGCTAAGTGTCCTGTTTGACAACCAAGATACATATAGTAAGATGACTGATTCCACAGAACTTGGGAGAATTCTAGCTAAAAAATGCAACAAACCTATGTGGAAAATTTATGCAAAAATTAACCCAATCTTGTTATATTATCAAGTTCTTGTGAGAACAAGTGTGGAAAAGAACCAAATATAAAAGACATATGAATGGAGATGAAAGGAAAATATTGAGTTATACAGTTCTTCAAGCAAATAAGAAATGATGCTGAGATTTTGAAAGTAATGAGAAAAGTTTTTGTCTCCTAATTGTTACCAGGCCATCAGCTTCATGTTAATCCTTTAATCATCCACTATAGAGTTCATTGCATCTACTTGTCAAAACATCTTAATCGGTAGTACACCAAACATGGAGACTTTTTTTTTTTTTTTTTTAAAGTAATAACTTCAATACAACTTGAACATTTCCCTTCAATACTATCAGTTCTTTATCATATGTACTTATGTACTTCCTAACATGTTTGAATGTCATATAATTCTTTTGGGTATAGTGACTCTGTATTATTTCCATATTCTTTTAAAGCTTCCTGCATATTTTGTCCAAAGAATCCTTCAATATTGGAACTGAAGGCTGAAATACTTTCTTTATGTCTTTCAGCTTGACAAATGAAGAATATTTTCCTTCCTTTTCGGTATCTATCTCCAAGTCTTTGCAAATTGCATTATAATACTTTAATTTGTATTCTTGAGCTATTCTTTCAAAATTTCTGTTCAGCTCTTTGACATCATCATTTCTTCCATTTGCTTTAGCCACTCTGCATTCAACAGTAAGTCCCAGAGTCTCATCTGATGCTAGAGTTTTGGTCTTTCATTTATTTAATTTTTCAGTCTAAGGTTTTTTTTAGTGTCCTTTTGGCTTCTGCATGTATGAAAACTTAGTGTCATCCCACAATTCACTGGTAAAAAACCATTTCATTAGTGATCATTAGTGTTTACTTTAACAAATCTGTTGAGATGGTCAATAAATTCAGGTGGGAAAAACTCAAGTCATGTTTGGCTCTCATGCATTTTTTCAGCTTCTTTGGCTTTCATGGATTTTTTTTTCAGCTTCAACTTGAACTTGCATATGAACAATTGATTTACTATTCCACAGAAAGCCCCTGGCCCTGTTCTGACTGGTGATATCGAGCTTATCAATCTGGTGATATACTGGTATAGTTACCATATATGTTGTTGAAGAAAGGTCTTGCCAATAAATAACTCATTGGTCTTGTGAAATTCTATCATGTCATCTCCAGCATTGATTCTACTACCAAGGCCATAGTTTCCAACTACTGATCCTTCTTCTTTGTTTTCAACTTTTGCATTCCAATCACAAGGAATTATCAATCCATCTTGACTGCATGTTTGATCAATTTCAGACTGTAAATGTTGGTAGAAATTTTCCGTTTTTTTCATTTTTTTGCAGTAGTGTTTGGTATGTAAATTTGAATAATAGTGCAATAATGCAATAATGCAAATAATAGTCTTCTTTGTAGGTATATGGTTATTACCTATCACTGACAGTGTTCTACTTCTGGATTAATTGTGAAATGTTCTTTTTAAAGCTCAATGTGATGGTATTTCTCTTCAGTTTGCCTTCCGCAGTACAATAACCCATGTTTTTCTGATTCAAAATGGCCAGTAGCCATTCTTTTCATCTTACTAATTCCTAGGATATTGATCTTTATGTATTGCATTATATATTTGATGACTTCTAATATTCCCAAATTCATAAATTATACAGTCCACTTTATGATTATTAATGCAAGCTTGATCTTGAAGCTGTTTCTTCTTTCTTAATCATGCCACATCAGCAAATTAAAGTCTTGAAAACTTTATGTATATCATTAAGGTCGACTCTCCTTTGAGGAGGCTTCACTTACCTTGTTGTTGTTGTTGTTAAGTGCTGTGGAGTCGGTTCCGACCCATAGAGACCCTGTACAGGGTTTCTGAGGGTGTAAATCTTTATGGGAGTAGAAAGCCTCATCTTTCTCCCGCGGACCAGCTGGTAGTTTCAAACCGCTGACCTTAAGGTTTGTAGCCTGATTCGTAACCACTACGCTACCAGAGCTCCTTACCTAGTCATATTTTAAATGTCTGATGGTGTAGTGCTATTGTTGACTGTTTTTTATATGAAACTTTTTTTTTTGATAGCGATTTGACTCCGTAGATTTTACACATTGGATTTCTAACCACAAGATCAATAGCTCGAACCTATGCATAGCTCCTTGGGAGAAAAATGAGGCTTTCTGCTTCCCAAAGGAATTACAGCCTCAGAAACCTTACACAGGGTCACTATGAGTCAGAGCCAACTGGATACCATACAACCACTATCTTCACCAACCTTACAATGTAAGACAACGTTCTGCAGCTACTACTAAGGTTTTCACTGGAAATTTTTTAAGAATTTCATACTTCTTTCTAGTTAGGCACTTCTTTCTAATCTTAGTCTGAAAGTTTTGGTGGAACCTATCCACCAGTGGTGACCTATCTGGTATTAGAAATACCATAAATTCCAACATTGCAGCTTAGCCATCATAGTACCAAATTGACAAATGAGCAGTGAAATAACAACATTTTCTAAGTGCAGAGAGAATACAAGGGTGGCTGGAATGTAATGAATAAAGGGAAGGGAAATGGGGATTTTGAATATAACTTTAAATTTAAAATTTTGCACACTAGTTTTAAGAAGGGGAGTGATCTGATAAGATTGTTCTTTATAGAAACAGACAAATAAAAAATCACCCTGACCACTGTCCTGGAATGAGCAGGGCAGTAGTGAAAATTCCCAAAACATTTTAGGGGGTTCCTTTATTACTTAGAAAATAGATATGGACAGAGTTTACAGTCTATTTTGAAATATGAAAAGTGAAAAGATTGGATGATGGATGCTTAGGAAGAGGTCGATAAGGAGGTGTCCCGGCATTACAAATATCTCTCTGAATTTAGTACTGTTTCCTCAGATGAAGATCAGACTGTAAAGTCATTTGAACTGCAAGGTCATTAGTTCAAACTCACCAGCTGTTCCTTGGAAACCCTATACAGTGTCACTATGGGTCGGAATCGACTTAATGGCACTTAACAGCAACAACATTATCATTTTAAGGAGCTTTGCTAGCATAGTGGTTATTAGTGGGGCTGCTAATCTTAAGGTCAGCAGTTCGAAACTACCAACTACTTCATGGGAATAGATGAGGCTTTCTTTCTGCTCCTGTAAAGATTTACAATCTCGGAAACTCTATAAGGTGAAGCTATGAGTCAGAACCGACTCCAAGGCACACCACCACCAGTATTATCTTAAGAGTCCTGGTGTGGTGCTGTGGGTGAATGTGCTAGACTGCAAAATCACTTTGAACCCTAACATCGGCGGTTCAAGCTCACCAGTTGCTCCTTGAAACCCTATACAGGGTTACTATGGGTCAGAACTGACTAAATAGCATTTAGCAACAACATTAATCTTTAAGAGTCCTGGTGTGGTAGTGTAGGATAAGCACTGGACTGCTAACCAAAAGGTTGGCAATTCAAACCCACCAGCCACTTGATGGAAACCCTATAAAAAGTCACTATGAGTCTGAACCGACTTGACAGCACCTAATAACAGCAAAATTAATCTTTACTATCTAACTCATGAAAATGAGCTCTGTACAAAGAAAGGACCGTTTGCAATAATTGAATGTTTTTTACATGAAACTTTTTTCCTGATAAAGCTTTAATTTTGCACACACTACAAAAATCAAAGATTGACAAAAGACATATACACGTATGGAATCACCTGAAAGATAAACAATTTGACCTTTTGTTTTGATTACTGAGCTCCTTCTGGATTGGTTGGAAACCCCTGCCTAGTAACTGACCTTTAGTTGAAATGGCTGGGTATAAACTTGATGACTAATAAAAACCCTAGAACAAAGGCTCAGATGGGGCTTCTTGACATATGAACCACGTGTCTTTTGGACTTTGACTATTGTGATAGTAACAGAAACAGTTGCTGTGATGATACCAAAAAAGGCAAAGACAACAAACTGACACAGACAATGGCAGCAGATTATAAAGACTGAATGGCGGTGACACTCTAAGAGCTGGAGTACCCTCAAGTAGAGAACTGCCCACAAACAGGAGCTTCCTCCACCATGGGATCACATACAAAGCAGGGGCCATCCAACAACTGTCCTGTGAGAGTGGGAAGGCAGCTTAAAGGAGACCATATGGGCTAGATTAAACCTCAGTTTTTGGAAAAAGTATGTGGAGCCCTTGTGAGATGTAAATGGATTCCCTTGAAATGTTGAGTCTCCATGCTGGAACCTTTATCTGAGCCCATCCTTATGTATAGCTTTGTTTCTGTTTATATTCTGTTTATTACATTAAAGTTACTATTGCACATTTACTGTGTTTCCATGAGTACTCTGTGACTTTTGTAATGAATTACCAAACTCATTAAGATATAAGTGTCCTGGGGAATAACTGTTGTCAGAAATGATAGGAAGTAAAAGAATAGGAGTATCTGTGAATTAATACATCATTGAAACCAGCTTTGTGCTGATTCTTGTAGTCATAGTTGTTTTCAGCATCTATTTATTTTTTTCTATCACAGTATTAGTTTATGTTCAGTTAGCTGATTCTTGACTATGAATTTCAATTTTTCAGTTTGAAATAACTGTCACTGTCATTTAAAATCATTATCGTTGCCATTGAGTTGGCAATCTACTTCTGAAAAATTATTTGTTGATAATCTCCAGAACACAATTCTATTTTGATACCAAGCGGTCTCCATCATGAGCTGAGACTGGTTTGAGGACAACTGCCATACACAAGCTTTATTTTATTTCAGGAGAGTGTTGGAGAGTCATAGGGAAATGGGTTAGACTTCTGATATAGACTAAGGCATTACACATTCCTTTCAGGCTTTGTCATCTGCTTTGTCAACTCTTTCTCTTTCTCGAAGAGAATGCCTGATAATGTTCTATAAACAAGAATTTTCCTTTTTTTGAAATGCCCAGGTAAAGAGAAATTATCTAGGTTGTGTCATAAGAAGGGTTCTCTACAGAAGCAAAACCAGTGAAACTTATTTAGTTATAAAGAAAAGTTTATATCAAAGAAATGGCTCACACAGTTGTAGAGTGGGGGTAGTCCTAAGTCTGGGTCTAATGAACCAAGATCGCCAGGTCAGAAAACAAGCAGGTCTGGCAGGCAGGAAGTGAGCAGGTCATTGGTAGAAGTCCAAAGAATTTGAGGTTGGCAGACGAGCCAGATAAAGGATCCAGACCCAGCTGAGAGCAAACAAGCTTTGTCTGAGTGTCTAATATATTGGAAGTAGGCCAAACCCTGAAGGAAGCATCCTTTCAATTGATTGGCTGCTCATAGCAGAACTCATCATAGAGTTAATGACATTGTATTAGATCTCATTGTGGGAATAATTACATCTCAATTGCCAAACCACTGAGAATCCTGGCCCAGTCAAACTGACACAAAATCTCAACTATCACTGACTCTAGCCTCTCTACTATCAAGAGCAAGTTTCTTAGTTTATTTTGACATCCATTTTGGCCTTTTCTTTCTTTCCTGCTTTTTTAATGACCTTTTACTTTCTCGCTGTATGATGTTCTTGATGTTATCCTATAGGTCTTCTGATCCTTGATCAACAATGTGTAGTGCATCACATCTGTTCTTGAGATAGTCTCTAAATTAAGTATAATATATTCAAGATCATATTTTGGCTCTTATAGTATTGTTTTAATTTTCTTCAGCTTCAGCCTGAACTTGTTTAAAAGCAATTGATGGTCTGTTCCACAGTCTGCCCATGGTCTTGTTTTGACTGATGATATAGAGTTTTTATCATCATTTCTTCCCAAAAATGTAGTCAATTTGATTCCTGTGTATTCCATCTGGTGGGGTTCATGTGTATAGTCACCTTTTACATTGTTAAAAGGGTATTTGCAATGCACCAATTGTTCTTGCAAAATTCTATCATGCAATCTCCAGCATCATTTCTATAATTAAGGCCATTTTTTCCAACTTTTCATCCTTCTTTATTTTCAGCTTTCACATTCTAATCATCAGTAACTATCAATGCATCTTGATTGCATGTTTGGTCAAATTTACACTGGAGAATTTGTAGATTTCTTCACTTTCATCATCCCTGGCTTTAGTGGTTGGTGCATAAATTTGACTAATAGTGATAGTAACTGATCTTTCTTGGAGATATTCTCATATTATTCTATCACAGATAGCATTATACTTCAAGATACTGAAATATCCTTTTAGACAATGAATTCAGCACCATTCGTCTTCAGGTTGTCATTTAGTTTGCAATTCCATTTTTGTCTGCTCCTTTTCATTTTTGATGACTTCCATTTTCCTAGATTCATACTTCATAGATTCCATGTTCTGATTATCAATGGATGTTTGTAAATGTTTCTTCACATTTAGAGTTTTGCCCCATCATCAAATGAAGTTCCTGAAAGCTTTGTTCCAGTCACTTTATTAAGGTCACCTTTACTTTTTGCAAGTAGCTCTTCCACACTCATATTTGTGTACTTTCTTAATCTGAGGGTCTCATATTCTGGTTCTTTATCAGATTATATTCTGCTGCTATTCATAAGGTTTACATTGGCTTTCCATTTAGAAGTGGGCTGCTTCTCCATCTTCCTAGTCTAGTTTGGTCTGAAAGCTCCACTGAAATGTGTCCACCATGCTATTTAAAATACAAATGTCATAGATTCCAGTGACACAGCAACTTGCAAGCCACCACAGCATTGCAAGCTGACAGATAATTGGTGGTGCATTACTTGATTCTGTGAGTATATGTAATATACTACTGATGAGTCTTGGTGTGGTGCTATAGGATAAGCACTGGACTGCAAAGTCAGTTTGAACTTCAAGGCTGGCAGTTCAAACTCAACAGCTGCTCCTTGGAAACCCTGTATGGGACCACTATGAGTTGGAACCAACTTGACAGCACTTAACAACAACAACTGTATGGTGGTAGTATGCCGTGGCATTGATTCCAACTCATAGTGACCCTGCATAAGTTTTCCAAAGCTGTAAATCTTTACAGAAGCAGAAAGCCTCATCTTTCTCCCACAGAGCAGCTGGTAGTTTTGAAATACTGACCGTAAGATTAGCAGTCTGACTTGCAATCACTACTGTACCAGAGCTCTTTAACTGATGTATAGTATTACTAAAGCGTTGTAGAATTATACTGATTTTCAAAAATAAATACCATTCTATGTTCTCTATGTATTTATCTTTTATAATTTTCCATGTGTGGCTGAAGTGGCTACTTGATCTATTAGTATCTAAGAAAGAGTGGTCAATTTTCTGTCTATGATTGCAGCTGGGAAAATTTTAACTTGTAATTCTGACAATTTTGCCTTTTCCATCTAGTAATGCATTTTGTTATGTGCATGAAGGCTCAGAATTAATATTCTCTTGTTTCTCTTATCATTAAGTAAAAATATTTTTATTCTTATTATCCTATTCTTATCATTATCTTATTCTTATAAGGGATAACTATCATTTTGCCATCAAATCTATTTTTCTTATATTTAAAGACTTTCTTTTGTGTTTTATACATCCTGAGGATATATTTTATTATTGTTTTATATTTGGTGTTTATTTTTAACAATGTTTTTGAGGACTTTATTATCCTTAATTACATATCAACACATTTTTATTCACTAGTTTTTAAGTCAATTATGAAAGTCCCTGTTTTATAAATGCCAGTTTAGTTTTTTTCATCATTATTTTGATTGCTGATAAATTTGGAGTTTTTCTTAGCATCTTGTTTTGTAATTTTAAATACCATGATTTATTTCACTTTTTCTTTCTTTATTTGTATTTGTTCATATCATGTTGCTTTGTCATTTTAGTTATAGGGATTTTTTTGCCCCCTCCTTTTAAGAGTATTATTTAGTTAGATAAGTCACTCTGATAGTACAGTGGTTATGAATCGTGCTGCTAATCTCAAAGTCAGCAGTTAGAAACTACCAGCTGTTCTGTGGGAGAAAAATTAGGCTTTCTGCTCCCATAAAGATTTACAGTCTCAGAAACCCTATGCAGGGTCACTATGAGTCAGAACCAACTCCACGGAACATAACAACAACAACAACAACAACTTAGTTTGATAAATTTCCCCCTTTTATCGATTCTGCTTCAGAGCTATAAGTATTTTGAGTCTTACAGAAATTTTTGATTAGTTTCTATATTCTTTGGCCTAAACTAGTTAATATTGACCATTATTTCTGCTCTTTTTCTCTGTATAACTTAGTTGAAAAAACAACTCTTTGTATCTGATACCTCACCTCGATTCTCCCTTGTGTTATTATGAGGCACTATATCTTTTGCCTTTAGTTTTAAAGCAATTCTTTGTTCCTGACATCACTGGATTTTCTTATGTTCTTTTTAAGCTTTGTAAATGTAATAGTAGTCATTTATTTTGATACATTATATATAATTGATTATATTAACATACTTGAAATAGAATGTGATATTATAATTCTGACTTCAGTCTACATTACACAAATGTTTCTACTTAAAATTGACAGTATAGGGTTTAAGATTATCATTTTAATGCTTTTTGTACTTACTTGCATACCAGTAAGCTATTTGAGAAACTGAGTTACATAAGAACATTTTTTTGTCCTTGGATGGTACAAGCAGTTAACTTACTCTGCTGCTACCTGAAAGGTTGTAGGTTTGAGTCTACCCAGAGGTACCTCAGAAGACAAGTCTGGCCATCTACTTGAAAACAATAACAGTCATTAAAAACTATAGAGCACAATTTTACTGCAACACATATGGGATTACCATGAGTTGTAGTAGACTCTCTGGTGGGTAGAATTTTACTCATTAAAATAACTATTGTACATTATCTGAAATCTAACTAGTTATGCTATAATCTACAGGGATTGTCCACAGCTATGAAGCCATTATTAATTATGACAGTGCAACCTTTACAACCCCAAACATATTTGTAAAGGCACGATAAACTTTAGACATGTATTCCATGTGCAAATGTCATCTTTCATGTCATGTTAGAGGTAAAAAAAAAAATGTGAGGACTACATTTTTAAGCATTGCTCATTCCATCTTTGGCACACTTATCTGCTCCTTCCACACACTGATAATCACCTGTGCCTTTACTGACTTTGAAAATGACAAATATTTGCATTAAAATGGGCCACAAACAAATAAAACATTATTTTAGATTCTATTCTGACTCATAGTGACTCTCTAGGACAAAGTAAAACTGATCCATATGCCTTCCAAGACTATAATCTTTGAGTCCTGATATGGTTCTGTAGGATAAGCACTGGATCACACGGTCCATTTGAATCACAAGATTGCTGGTTCAAACTCACCAGTCACTCCTTAGAAACCCTGAGGTCACTATGAGTTGGAACAAACTAGACTGCACTTAACAACAATAATGTTTAAGTAGATTGCCATATCTTTCTCCTAATGAATGGTCAGAGCTTTTGAACCACCACCATTTTGGTTTTTAGCTATGTGATGAAACACTGTGCTGTCAGTGTTCCTCTGAAAGTGCCATAGGTGCCTCAAACAAATGAAGACCCAGACTGAACAACTCCTTTATGCAGTAAAACCTTTGAACCACTCATAGTGCTACCATTATTTTCAGTCATTCTGGTCACTATTTTTAAGCCTGTGTTTGGATTCATGTGATAGAATACTAAAAATGCAAAACTCCTACCATAATATTTTTATTACTACTATTGAGGGAAGGTTTATTTCATTTTAATTCCTTTTATATTTGTGAAACAAATAAAGATATCTCTATGCCTTAACTCTTTCTTTGTAAATATTGGGTTGCTTTTTCATCCATTAAAAAAAAACAAACCATATTTTACAAGGATCTTAAAAAGAATGTGCAGGAAATATACTAAAAGTGTTTTTGAAAAGCACATGAATACCCTTTAATAATTTCAAGTGTATGAGTTAAAATTCTCTAAATATTGTAAATGATACTTGTTGGAGTATGCTTTAGGAATCACAGATTTAGCAATGACCTAGTTCTGAAGTTAACAAATGTGAATTCTAGTTTATAACCAGGATTTTTAATGTGTTGATTGATTTTCATATTATCATTGAATATGATAAGGAGCAGAATGATAGATATTCTATGTGAAAAGTATTCTTCTTTCAGAGACTCTCATTTGTAGTCTCAGCAAACAGATTTGCCTACAACAAATACATATTCAATTATAGTGTAAATATGCACTTGGGTGCAGTAGGAATACAGATATACTACATTTATTATAATAACTGCTCTGTATTTAGTGCTTGCTACAATATGAGCTCCAAGTCTTTTAGAAAAAGTGGTGTTCTCTCTGTACTCCAGAGGGAGAATTATAGAATTATGCTGAGCAGAGCAAAGCAAAAGGAAATGAAAATACTGTGTTACAATTAATTTTATTCCATTATTTGTGTTAAATTAAAGTACTTGGAGATTACACACACACAGACACACACACTAGGGTAAGTAAAAAAAGTATCATTACTAGAGTTCCAGATTTTACATGCATGAATTACTCCAAACAAAATGTGTTTAAACACATTTCTGTGATCATTGGTTGAATGCAGACAAGTTATCTCATTAATACACTTGTCTAAGTCTCCTTAGCATGCCTTCTCAAAAACGATCCAGTGAAAACAGTGCCTTCAAGGCAGAAACGTCAGCTCAGAAGGTTATTATCAGTTACTCTCATATACACAACAGGATGAAACACTATCTGGTCCTGCACCATTCTAACAAATGTTACGTTGAACCCATTCCTGTTGCCACTGTGTCAATCCATCTCATTGGAGGTCTTCCTCTTTCTCGCTGACCTTCCATTTTACCAACCATGATGTTCTTCTCCAGGGACTGGTCCATCCTGATGACCTGTCCAAATTATGAGCACTGAAGTCTCACCATCCTGACTTCTAAGAAACACAACTTGACTTTTAATGTTCTTCTCCAACATCATAATTCAAATGCATCAATTCTTCTACACTCTTTCTTATTCTCTTTGAGATTCCAAAGTGGTAGCCTTAGTAGATTTTTCTTGGAGGACACAGGGTGATCATGGAGCCTTATTAAAAAGAAATTTTAAGACAATTGAAAGCTGCAAATGTGAGAAAAAGACAAGAAATGTTGTGTCAAGGAATTCTTTTTTTTTTTTTTTTTTAAATCATGATAATGTGCTTGCTTATTTTTTTGAGGATGTAAGAACTGTCTTTTCAGAATCTCCTTGGGAAACCTTAAAATTCACCTTATAGTCCACATTTTGTCCTTTAGACTATTTCCCAAGCTCAAAAAACATTTAAAAGTAACATGATCTGAGTCCCTTGAAGATGCCAAAACTGCCATTTTTGATGTAGTGTAAATTAAAGAGCACAAAATCTTTGGTGGTACAATAAAAAACAAAACCAATGCCATGAAGTCAATTAAGACAAAGAGAGGGATTCCTGGTAGCATAGTGGTTGTGTGTTGGGTAGCAGGCCACAAAGGTCTGCAATTCAAATCTACCAATTGCTCCATGGAAGAAAGATAAGGCCTTTTATTCCCATAGAGACTTACTGCTTTGGAAACCCAATACAGGGTGGCCATGAGTCTGACCTATTTGACAGCACACTACTACCAGCACCACCACCACTACCACAAGGACAGAGTGGAACTGTCCTCTAGGGGTTCTGAAGCTGTCAGTTTTAAACAGGAAGACTATCTTGTTTCTTCTGTGGAACAACTAGTGGATTTCAACCATGGATCTGTAGGTTAACATCCCAACTACAGTTTCTTTGGTAAAGGGTAGTTGTTGCTCTTGTTAGGTGCCATTGAGTCGGTACCGACTCATAGCAATCCTATGCACAACAAAATGAAACACTCCCCAATCCTGGGCCAACCTCAAAATTGTTGCCACACTTGAGCCCATTGATGCTGCCACATTGCCAATCCATCTTGCTGGGGGTCCTCCTCTTTTTCTCTGACCCTCCACCTTACCAACCATGATATCCATCTCTAGTGACTGGTCCCTCCTGACAATATGTCTGAAGTATAAGAGTCAAAGTTTGGCTATGTTGGCCTCCAAGGAGCACTCTGGCTGTACTTCTTCCAACACAGATCTGTTTGTTATTTTGGCAGCTCATGACACTTTCAATATTCTCTTCCAACACCATAACTCCAGAGCATCAATTCTTCTAAGGTCTTTCTTATTCACTGTCCAGCTTTCACATGCATATGCTATTGAAAATACCATGGCTGGGTCAGGTGCACCTTAGTCCTCAAGCTAACATCTTTGCTCTTCAATACTTTAAAAAGATCTTGTGCAACAGATTTGCCTAATGCAATACGTCTTTGATTTCTTTTTCTTTCTTTTTAATGTTTTATTGTGAATTATGTGATAGGGAGCGGCAGCGAGATCTTGGAGCGGCAGCGAGATCTTGGAGCGGCAGCGAGATCTTGGAGCGGCAGCGAGATCTTGGAGCGGCAGCGAGATCTTGGAGCGGCAGCGAGAT
>NW_006408654.1:7393458-7395333 GCF_000296735.1 Chrysochloris asiatica
GAGATCTTGGAGCGGCAGCGAGATCTTGGAGCGGCAGCGAGATCTTGGAGCGGCAGCGAGATCTTGGAGCGGCAGCGAGATCTTGGAGCGGCAAGATTAGGAGTCCACGTGTGGTGGTGTTGTGGGTTAATGCACCAGACTCCAAGGCTATTTAACTGCAAGGAGTGGAAAGCCTCATCTCTCTCAGGTGGAGGGCCTGGTGGATTCGAGCTGCTGACCGCAGGGTTCGCAGCCAGATTTTTAACCACTACACTACCAGGCCTTCCACCTTCAAGATGGAGGATTGGGTAGATGTGTAGTGAGGAGCTCAGTCAACAACAACACGGAATACCAGACCAAGAGGGTTCATGAGATGGTGTTGGAACTCTGGAACAAATATAAAGGTATGTTTGGAGGATCGGAGGGTTTATAGCTGGGGAATTTGCAGGAGAATCCAGAAATCCATTATTTTCTGGATCAAGACACTCAGCTATTCCAGGAGATGCCATCTTGGGAGAGCATATCTTGATTGTATCAGGATTGATAGGATTAGGAGAGAACAGCACCTCTCCCTCTCTGTATCTAAAATCCCCAACAGCTCCATCTCTTCACGTCATCATCTCTGCCTCCTTCTAAGGCATCACTGCTTATCTGGGTAGGGTCCCACTTTCTGCTCTTCTCCCTTGATGGTCCCAAGGACCTCCACTCTTAGGCTAAAAAGTTAATCACTCCCCTCCTTGGTACAAAACATCTACCTTTACAATTCCAACCCTCACAAGCAGTCCAGATAACAATTATTCACTATTGTATCACAAGAGATCCATCCAGATTTCATTTCATCAGCCCTGCATAGACAGATTGGATACTACTCAGTGGCGATTCTACCTTCCTCCTTGCCCTATGAATCTAGCTTCCCCTCTTGAAAGCTTGTAAACCAGTCACTTCTTGCCTTTGTAGCACTCCCCCCACCCCCAATTTTGGGTAGCCAATGTCCAAGTTGCCCATCCCAGTCTACTCTGTGTATGGAGGGTTTGGGAATGATACTTGCTGTAAGGATTTGTTCCCTCTTTTGAGCTACTGCATCCATAGGTTTAGATCAAGTTTATCAAATTGTATGAGATTATGCTTTTTTCCCTCTTCTTTCTTCTTCTGGTTGAGCTCTGATCATCCAGTCATTGAAGCCAGGTCAAGTGGGTATTATATGCAAGTGTGGATGTTCTTCTGCATATACCCTCTCTCCTTATCAGCTGGATGATTCACTCTCCACTCTTTTCCTCTGTGGCTATGTCACTGACTCTGGGACCAGGTCTTGCAACACTGCTGGCCAACCAGGTTTTCACCTGGGTTCACAGAAGTCTATTAAACATTGTAGGGCTTAGCTCTCCACTTCATTGGTTTTTTTCCCTCACTTGCCTTTATTGGTGACGAACGTGGTCACCAATCAGAGTGTGTACTCCCACTGAGTATTAGTCTTGGAAGAGGGTTTGCACTGAGGGGACCCGACCACTTGTTTATCCATTCTTCAGTTGATGGGCACATTGGCTGTCTCCATCTTTTTGGTATTGTAAACAGTGCTGCTGTGAACATTGGTGTGCATATATCTTCTCGTGTTGTGACTTGTTTTACTTGTGGGTGAATACCAAGTAGAGGAATTGCTGGATCATAAGGTATTTCTATTTTCAGCCTTCTGAGGAAGTGCAATAGTGCTTTCCAGAGAGGTTAGACCATTTTGCAGTCCCACCAGCAATGCAGGAGTGTCCCAGTCTCTCCACATCCCCACCAGCATTTATTGTCCTCTACATTTTTGATCTTTGCTGTTATTGTTGGTGTGAGTTGATATCTCATTGTTGTTTTGATTTGCATCTCTCTAGTGAAAGAAGCTCTGGTAGCGTAGTG
>NW_006408654.1:7400843-7405763 GCF_000296735.1 Chrysochloris asiatica
TTTGCCCTTTCAGAGTATTGTCTATTTCTGATATTCTGTTATTGATTATTTGGACCTCTTTCTGTAGGTTTTGAATTGTTTCCAATGCTGTATCTATCTTATTTGATTGTTCCTATAGCATTTTCCTGATTTCTTCCTTATTTTTCTCATCTCCATTGTAAAGTGTTTTGAAACATTTTATAATCATTTTTCTGAATTCCTTCTCAGGCATTTCCAAGGCCTGCCCTCCATCCAGAAAGGAGTCCAGGTTTACCTCTAGGTCATTTGTCTCAGACATTTTATTTTGTTTCTGGACATGTGCTGATATGGTCATCTTCTTTGGGTTCTTGTACATGATTAGTATTTATCTGTGGCCTTAATGCTTAATTGAATATGTTTTTTATTATTTTTTATGCTTTCTGATTGCTTCCAGGGAGATGTGAGCAGGATGTGAGCTTCCCTTTTTACTCTTCTTATTGCTTAACTCAGAGTAACTTTCACAGGTGTTGTCTGTTTCTCTGGTATATGGTAATTGGTATTGGTGTTTGCCCATGTTTTGGTGTTTTATAGAGTGTGATTGTAGCTTGTCTATATGGCAGCAGTTGCTGACTCTTCTTGTGTAATATAGGGAGACAAAGAGTCCTCCAAAGGTCAAAGGGGGAGCATATAATAGCAAAACAGCACCAGTGAAAAAAATACAAGAGAAAAAAATCCAACAAAAACAAACAAAAATCAGCAACAACAAAACATAGACTGAATATTGCAGTCTATAACAACAGAAAAAGGATAGGAGGGAGAGAAGAAAAAAAAAAAAAAAATCTGTAGCCTAATAGAGTATAACTTTAAGGTCCTCTCTTGAGCTTCTTGCTTTCAAAGTTGCCTGAAAGATTTCAGGATGCCAGTGTTGGTTAGTATGCAATACCTTAGGCTTTAATTTAATTTTTTGCCTGTTTTGTTTTTAAATTCTCTCTCCCTCTCTACAGCCCTGTCCTGCCCTTTCCCATTTTAAAAAACAGAAGACAAACAAACAAAAAGCCTTCAGGGTCTGCTCTTGGGCTGAGTATCTGTGAGCATGTGTGGCAGAAGAACCCACCAGTGGTGAGGGTGGTGGGTGTCCACTCACTCAGGCTCCTCCTCTAGTCACCAGAACAGAGGTGGGCAAACAGTGGGCTCACTAATGACCAGATACCAAAAGAAAAAAGAAAAGAAAATCTGAACAAAGCAAAACTGACAAAGTCCACCTTTGCGCCAAGGTTACCATGGCATTTTTCCATGGTGTTTCTGCTCCTCCGTTTGTCTTGTCGTTTGCTCTTGCCCAATATGTCAGCTCCAGGCCTCCGAGTCCAGCCCAGCAGATTCAAAAGTATGCAATTTTTTACTTCAGATTCAAGGTCCACAATCTGTAGGCCTTCAAACCTTCAAAATATTCCTATCTCTGTGGTTCTGAGTTTTGGAGCTCTGCCGTGGGTCTGCTTTGCCTGGTATTCTGTGGTATTGCTGATGGCAAACTTCACTGCACCTCCACCTGAGCCACCATCAAGCCCCGCCTCTGTTTTTGATTTCTTGACTGCTGCTTCCATGAGTGTTGATAGTTGATCCAAGAAAAATGAAGTCCTTGACAACTTCAATATTTTCTCCCTTGATAAGAATGTTGTTTATTGGTCCAGTGGTAAGGATTTTTGTTTTCTTTACATTGAGATGCAAACCATACTTAAGGTTATGCTCTTTGATTTTCATCAATAAATATTTTAAATCCTCTTCACTTTCATCAAGCAAGGTTGTATCATCTGCAAATTGCATGTTGTTAATGAGTCTTCCTCCAATCCTGATGCCACGTTTTTCTTCATATAACTCATCTTCTCGGATTATTTGCTTAGCATACAGGTTGAATAAATATGGTGAAATAATACAACCCTGTCACACACCTTTCTTAATTTTAAACCATTCAGAGTTTCCATGTTCTCTTCAAAAAACTATCTCTTTGTCCATGTACAGATTCCTCATGAACACAATTAAGTGTTCAGGAATACTCATACTTCTCAATGTTGTCCATAGCTTGTCATGATTCATACAATCAAAAGCCTTTGCATAGTCAATAAACACAGGTAAACATCTTTCTGATAGTCTCTGCTTTCAGCCAAGATCCATTGGACATCAGCAATGGTATCCCTCATTTCACAGCCTCTTTTGAATCCGGCTTGAACCTCTGGAAGTTCTCTGTCAATATGCTTGCACTGGTTTCTATATTAGCTTTAGTAAAACTTTGCTGGCATGGGTTATCAAAGTATTGTCTGATGATATCCACATTCTGTTGGGTCACCTCTCTTTGGCATGGGCACAAATAGGGATCTCTTCTAATCAGTGGCCAGACAGTTGTCTTCCAAATTTCTTGGCATAAGTGAGTGAGTGTCTCTGGTGCTGCCTTACTTTCTTGAAATATTTCAATTTTTATTCCATCAGTTCTTGGTGCCTTTTCTTCCCAGTTTTTTCCATGCAGCTTGGAATTCCTTCTTCAGTGTCATTGGCTCTTGATCATATGCTACCTCTTGAAATGGTTGAACATGAACCATTTCCTTTTGGTACAGTGACTCTGTGTGTTCCTTTCATCTTCTTCTGATGCCTTCTGCATCATTTAATAATTTGCCCTTGGATAATGATGCTGTGGGTTAATGCACCAGACTGCAAAGCCATTTTAATTGCAAGGTTGGTGGTTCAAGCTCACCAGCTGCTCCTCGGAACCCTATGCAGGGTCACTATAGGTCAGAACTGACACAACGGCACTTCACAACAACACCAACAAAGGGTTGGAAAGTTGGAAACACTGCCTTCAGAAATATATAGACACAGATGGATATTAGCAGAGAAATAATTAATAGCTTCACATTTTGATACTTTTATTTAATAAAAGTTGCTATGATATAGCAATACTTTTTTGGTTATCTATCTATCTATTTATCTATCTACTCTTTTCCTTTGTTTTTTCTTCTTTTTTTTTGTTCATCATCTGTCTAGTCAGACATCAGCAAGAATCTACCCACTCTGCTATCACATTTTTAGCAAAGCCAGTGTTTATCTTAAAAATATATATGGCATAGTATTTCTTCTTAAGGTGATTACAATTTGCTGAAGAAAATAGATATTTAAACAAATGACTCTATTAATAGTAATGTATGCCTTAATAAAAATATGTTGCCATTACTGATGTGGCACCGTAAGATAAGCACTCAATCTCAAGGTTGGTTTGAACCATAAGAACAGTGGTTCAAACTCACAAGCTATTCCTAAGAAACCCTATACAAGGTTGCTATGAGTCGGAAATGACTCGACAGCACTTAACAACAACAACACTGTTAGATAAGAGACTTTTCACAGAAGAAGTGATGTTTGAGTACTCTTGATGAATGAGTGTCATGCCAGACAGAAGTCATTATATAACAAAAACAAAAAACAAGCATTGTCATTAAGTTGGTGCTGACTCCTAACTAATGGCCCTCTAGAACAGTGCCATGTAGTTTCCACGTTTACCTTGCACATACTGATCATAATATGTGGGAAAACTCAGAGCTATGGTAGATACATTTGTGGAGTGTGTTACAGCTTCATAGAAAAGTCATTGGTGGGATTCCTTTAAGGACATACACTAAAAATTAACTCTGCATGATTAAAGTGTTTTTCCTTTGCATGTTAGAAAACTCAGATTAATTACAAGAACAGCATTGCTTCAAAATTAAACTTGTTTATTATGTAATTATAGAAATAGAAAAAAGCAATTGAGCTAATAGAAATCATGTTTAAAAGAAAAATATTAGTAAGAGTCTCTTGAAAATATATGTCAAATCATGATCGCTGTTGTTGTTGCTAACTGCCATCCAGTCAGTTCAGACTAACAGTGAGCCTATATAAGGTGCCTGAGAAACTACTGATGAGTTTGAATCACCAACCTTTTAATTCAAACCAACCTTGATGTTGAGTGTTTATCCCACTTTTAAGAAGGATGCTAAAATCACCCGGTGAAGCAAAACAGTAACTGGGTACGTGAGGTAAGAAACAGAAAGAAAATCATAGCTGGTGTGCATGTGACTACCACAGCAAAAGTGAGAACACTGCACTAATTCTAGTCTCCAACCAGGCATCAGAAAGGTTTCCTAATATTTGAGTAATATTAGTTTGATTAGTACTAGTTGTTACAGGAGTCCTGGTGTGGCACTGTGGGCTAATGTGTCAGACTGCAAAGTTGTTTGAACTGAAAGGTTGGTGGCTCAAGCTCACCAGCTGCTCCTTGAAAACCCTATAGAGGATCGCTAAGGGTTGGAATTGACTTAACAGCACTTAACAAGTTGTTGCAGAGTAGACCCAAACTCATGGTGACCCTGTAGGGCCAAAGAGAAGAATCTATTTTGTATATAAGCTTTAGCACATCCTCTAGCTCCAAGAAAATGATATATAGCCAGGCAGCTCAAGGCCAGAGGCCATATGTTTTCCTTTACCCTAGCCTAAGAACAAAGACCACCAGTCCTGACCAATTAAACTGTAACATCTCATAGTTTGCCAATTGTTAACCAATCCAAAGATTGTAAAGCTGAGAAACCTGAGCTGTTTGAAAACTCTATAAAAACCCTGCAGACAAAAGGTTTGAGGCTCTTTCCCTAATCCACTGCGATGGATACGGTTAGAGACCTGGCTCGAGCTTGAATAAACAACCCTTATGTATTTACATTGGTGCACGGCTCCTGGGTGGTCTTTGGGGACCCCGAATTCTAGGCATAACAACCCAATATATGTTAGAGTAGAGCTGTGCTCCATAGTGTTTTCAATGGCTGAGTTTTGGAAGTAGGACACCGGGTCTTTTGTTCAAAATTCCTCTTTGTTGTTGTTGTTAAGTGCTGTCAAGTCGGTTCCGACCCATAGCGACCCTGTACAGGGTTTCCAAGGGTGTAAATC
>NW_006408654.1:7405863-7406882 GCF_000296735.1 Chrysochloris asiatica
TCTTAATTATGTTGAGGAATTTCCCTTCAATTCCTATTTTGCTGAGTGTTTTTATTAGGAATGGATGTTGGATTTTGTCAAATGCCTTTTCTGCATCAATCGATATGATCATGTGGTTCTTTTCTTTTTTCTTATTTATATGGTAGATAGCATTGATAGTTTTTCTAATGTTGAACCATCCTTGCATCCCTGATATGAACCCCCTTGGTCATGATGTATTATCTTTTTGATGTGTTGCTGGATTTTGTTGAGAATTTTTGCATCTATGTTCATGAGGGATATTGCTCTGTAATTTTCTTTCTTAGTGATGTCCTTCCCTGGTTTTGGTATGAGGGTTTTGCTTGCTTCCTAAAATGTATTAGGAAGTTTTCCATCCTCCTCTATCTTCTGGAATAATTTGAGTAGAATTGGTGACAGCTCTTCCCTAAATGTTTGATAGAATTCACCGGTTAAGCCATCTGGGCCTGTACTTTTTTGGTTGGGAGTCTTTTGATGACCTGATCAATTTCTTCTTTTGTTATGGGTCTGTTCACTCTGTGTAAGTTTATGTAGGTCGTGTTTATGTAAAAATGTATCTGTGTTTTCTAAGTTTTCAAATTTGTTGGAGTACAACTCTTTATTATCCTTTTGATTTCCTTTGGTTCCATTGTGACATCGCCCGTGTTGTTTCTAAAGTGTGTTATTTGTGTCTTCTTCCTCTTTTCTTTTATTAGGTTTGCCAATGGTCTGTCAATTTTGTTAATTCTTTCAAAGAAACAGCTTCTTGGCCTGTTGATTGTTTCTATAGATTTCTGTTTCCTATCTCATTTATTTCTGCTCTAATCTTTATTATTTGTTTCCTTTTGGTGGATGTAGGTTCCCTCTGTTGGTCTGTTTTTAATTGTTGTAGATGTGTCAATGTGTTTATTTTGGTTCTTTCTTCTTTTTGTATGTATGCATTTATTGCCATAAATTGTCCTCTCAGGACTACTTTTGCCATGTTCCAAAGATTTTGGTATGTTGTGTTTTCATTCTCATTT
>NW_006408654.1:7414772-7429402 GCF_000296735.1 Chrysochloris asiatica
TGGCCATCTTGGCCTCCAAGGAGCACTCTGGCTGTACTTCTTCCAACACAGATCTGCTTGTTATTTTGGCAGCCCATGGCACTTTCAATATTCTCCTCCAACACCATAACTCAAAAGCATCAATTCTTCTATGGTCTTCCTTATGCACTGTCCAGCTTTTGCATACATTTTTCTTCCTATAATGCAGCTTCTTGGAATATTTGCTCAGCATCCTGGTTGAATAAGTATGCTGAAAGAATACAACCCTGTCAAACACCTTCCTTAATTTTAAACCATTCAGTGTTCCCATGTTCTGTTCGAATAACTGTCTCTTTATCCATGTACAGATTCCTCATGAGCACAATTAATTGTTCCAGAATACTCATACTTTACAATGTTGTCCATAGCTTGTCATGACCCACACAATCAAAAGCCTTTGCATAGTCAATAAAGCACAGGTAAACATTTTTCTGATAGTCTGTGCTTTCAGCCAAGATCCATCAGACATCAGCAATGATATATCTCATTCCATGGCCTCTTCTGAATCTGGCGTGAACCTCTGGAAGTTCTTTGTCAATATTTGCTTGCAGCTGCTTCTGTATGTCATATTTTTCACTGAGGTTTATGCTAAAAGTTGTAATAAAGACTGATTATATTTAGTAAATGAAATTATATTTAATTTGCAGCAGGAACATTGTTTTTTTAAAAAAAGGATCATTTTATTTCTCCCACAATATTTAGCATTTGCACATTCTGCATAGCATTTCTGAATTTTATGACATTCCAATAATTTTCGCATGTTTAATAGCCATATCCTTATTTCCCCCTCTGCATTTCTCTAGATAATATCTTATAGTCATGTCTTTCATAATTAATTTACCCCAATCTTTGTTCATATCAGTGGCAATATAATACTAACTACAAAGAATTGACTTGAATTCTGACCTTACCTCTTGTTCTGATTTCAGTGGTGCTTTACAACAGAAGATTCTACACACACAGTATTTTGATCGCTATGCACCATAGAGTGCTTTTGAAAATATTCTATAACAATGACCTCTTTGTGGATTTAAAGGCCCATTAGTCTAACAGCTATAATTACTCATTTTTATAACAGTTTGTTAGGTAATGCTGTGAAGGGCACATTGCTTTCTAGAACTAATTAACAGTAATGTGATTTCTATTAGGGTAATATCCCTCTAAGATATGTAAACAGGTCGCTATACTGCTTAGTCCATGCTAATCCTACACATTTACCATTACATTATTAAAATACATTCTGCTATCATGTGACAATTAATATTCTTATTCTTTTTTTAATATTAATGAAATACTCTTTGAATTATCCTTATTGTTATTGTTAGCATGTGCTTTTCTCTTCTTTTGTGAAAACTTTCTGATTATTTTGTGTCTGAAGTTAAGTGAGTAATGTGAAGTTTAGGGGGAAATTACAGGGAACCTGGGGTATATCAGATTCATGGATGCTCTGCTGCAATTATATTTTGTAGACTTGAGCAAGTGACTTGAAATCTCTGAACCTGGGTAAAATTAAATGAAAACTAAAAAAAGATATCTAGAGAATAGAAAACCATAAAGAAGCAGCAGTTTAAGTGAGGTGTTTGGTGAGTAATAAAAGGGTAGGAAAGGATAACAAGCACAATGCACGTGCCAGAGTTGAGTGTCATACTAGAGATTACAGATTCTATAGTGATTATGAGGAGGTCTTGAGTGATACAAACTAAGCACTGGACTATTAGCCAAATGGTTGGTGGTTTGAACGCATCTAGAGATACCTGTGAAGGTAGACCTAGAGAACAGCTTCTGAAAGGTCACAGCCTTGAAAACACTGTGGATCACAATTTTGCTCTGCACACATATGGTTAAAATGAATCAGAATTAACTGGATAGCAACTAAAAATAATAGCATAGTAATTATGATTATCTTGCTGGAAAGGACCTTCACTTCATTTGTACTTATATTTACAGTTCTCATCAAAGTGCCTGCCCATAGTAGTTCCTCTGGAGGTGTTTACTTTGACCTTTTTATGAGTTTGAGGATTTGAACTGCCAATCTTTCGGGTAACAGTCCAGTGCTTATCCTACAGTGCTACATCAGGACTCCCAGGTTACCATTATTTATACACTATGTAAATACCTAAGTATGCTTAGGAAAACAAAACAAATTTTTTTTTAATTAAAAAAAAAAATCATGCTTTCTGTGACGATAAATACCAGAAAAGTATTCCTGTACAGGGTTTCTGAAATAATAAAGACACCATCTGCTCAGGACTCATGACAGTGTTCGCGTGTGTTAGAACAGAACTGTGCTCCATAGAATTTCAAAGGCTGACTTTTCCAAGGTAGATTGCCTGGTTCTATCTTCCAACGTGCCTTTGGGTGGACTTGAATGTCAAAAATAGTACTTGTAAAAGACATATAAAATATAGTAATATTTTACATTTCTAGTATGTATTTCCATTTTTCTGTAAAATTCACCATGTTTTATTTAAACAATACTTAACAAGACCTTCGAGCAAAACTGAAAAATTATTGTTGTTGTTAAGTGTTGTCAAGTTGATTCCGATCCATAGCAACTCTGTGTAGGGTTTCCAAGGAGCAGTTGGTGAGCTTGAACCACCAAACTTGCCGTCTGACACATTAGCCCACAGCGCTTAACCAGGACTAGTTAAGATCAAGCATAAGTTACATATGGTCGGATAGATTTATAAGGAAGAACAACATCCTCAGTGTAGCTTATATTCAATTATTTTCGAGAAGTGTTTTCAAAGACATTCTGCATAAGACTTAGCTTTTCCTTATTCCAAATTTAATACTAAGATCAACTGACCATGTTGACTATTTTGTTGTTAGAATGACTATGTCATTATGTCCTGAAGGTACAGAAAACATTCATTCAACTCAGTATTATATGCCTCTGATGTAAATAGAATATTCTTGAGTTGCAAATAACCAAAACTTAGTTATACTTGAGTACTTCTATGCTTTTAAATCTGTCTGGAATATAGTATGTATAGTAATTGAGACTGCACATGAAGGGGAATAACTTAAAATATCTAGTTCAGCACATCATTTAACATGTCTCAGCTGGGTCAGACCAAACATATTTTTTTCTTGCAAAGAATTAATGTCAAATTGATGTTTTCTTAAAAAGTGAACTTTGGCCCAAGAACAAAAGGGAAAAATTCCATTAATGTTTTCTCGATAAAAATGTTCTCTAACAGTTTTATTTTTCTGCCAAAGAATATGAACTTTAAACACAAGCAAAAACTCTAGGATGGGTGTGCATTGTTTGTTTATAAAAACTATCTTTGCTTTTGGAAATTTTACATAAGTGAATAAAATGTTTTGGACAGTAAAAAAGAAACCTGTTATTATAACATCAAATGTATACAGAACTTTGAATTATTAATATATAAAATAAAACAATCGTGTATTAATTTGATATGCTATATAGTTACAAATCAGGCTGCTAACCTCAAGGTTGGCAGTTCAAAACTACCAGCTGTTCCGTGGGAGAAAGATGAGGCTTTTTGCTCCTGTTAAGATTTGGAGCCTCAGAAACCCTGTGCAGGGTCACTATGAGTCAGAATCGACTCCACGGTACTTAACAACAACAAATAGTTGTATATGTTTGAGAACAAATGCTTTTATTTAATTAATTTTTTATATGTGACTTTATCCCTTCTTCTGCCAATTCCTAAACTGGGAGAATTGTAGAATTTGTTGACATTATTGGGTTAGCCCTCTGCTGGTGCTTCACTCCCCCATTCTTCCCTCCACCCTGCCTAAAGTGGGTAGCTTGTGTTTTCACTGCTTTGATAGTCTTTTCTTTGTTTTAAACTGTCTTCTCTGTTACTCAAGTTAGCATGTGACTATCCTCTGTGATGGTGGTAGATATGTACCACTGAGTCAGTTCTGATTCTCAGAGACCCTGTATAGATCTTCACAGGAGCAGAAAGCCTCATCTTTCTTCTGTTGACTGACTAGTAAATTTGAACTACTGACCATGACTATCCTCTAGTCAATGAATAATTTCCCTCCCCTCAGACCCTTGGTAACTATCACAGAACATTTTTTTTAGCATGAAAACCTTTTTTTGACTTTTTATTATTGTAGCTTCATACAACACTTGTCTTTTTGTGATGAACTAATTTCACTCTTTAAGGAGCTCTGGTAGCGTAGTGGTTATGAATCAGGCTGCAAACCACAAGGTCAGCAGTTCAAAACTATCAGCTGTTCCATGGGATAAAGATGAGGCTTTCTGCTCCTGTAAAGATTTACAGCCTCAGAAATCCTGTACAGGGTCACTATGAGTCGGAACCGACTCCACAGCACATAACAACAACAACAACAATTTCACTCTTTGAGGCTGGTGTGGCAACGTAGGTAAGGATTATATTGCTAACATAAGGTCAGTGGCTCAAATCGACCAGCTACTCTTTAGAAATAGTACACAGTGTGTCTATGAGTAAAAACCTACTCAATGGGCACTTAACACCAATAACAATCACATTTTCACTCAGCAAAATGTCTTCCAGATTCATCCATGTTTTGATGTGTTTCACAGATTCATTGTTGCAGAGTATTCCACTTTGCACATGTACTAAAGTCTGTTTAATCTTTTGTTGATGGGTATTTAGTCTCTCTTCATCTGTTTTCTATTGTGAATAGTGCTGCAATGAACATACATGTGCATATCTATTTATGTCATGGCTCTTATTTCTTGATGACATATACCAAGTAAAGACCTTACTGAGTAATAAAGTATCTCTGATTCTCATCTCCATCTTTTGAAAAGGTGTCCTCTCTTTTCACTGATGATCTATATATTTCCATGATTTGCATGTAGGTCTTTAATCAACGTTTGACAGATTGAAATGTCATAGGGTTTCCAAGTAGTAGTTGGTGGATTTGAACCAATGACTCTGAATATAAAGTTAGTGATTAGTTTTCCCAAATCTTTGAAGAATGTTGTTGGAATCTGGATTGGGATTGCAATTTATCTATAGATTACTTTGGGTAGGGTAGCATTATCAAAATGTTAAATCTTTCAATTCACCAGCATGATATAGTCTTCCATTTGTTGTAAGATTTCTTATAATAGTGTTTTGTGGTTTTCTTTGAATAGGTCTTTTGTTTCTCTGGGTTTGAAATGCTGACCATGTCAGTAGTAGTCCCACGCTTATCCTACAGTACCACCAGCACTCCTTAAACAATTGTGATACAATGTGTTGAACCAGTGAACCTTGAAAGGTCACTGCCTTCAAAAGTAATAAAGTTAAATGATATGAGGGGAAAATGCTGAATTTGTATATTTTTTACAGCAGAAAGTGTCATGTTCTTATAAAACCTATAATTTAAAAAAATGCATTTCAGTTAGAAACTTAAAACTGAAGGTACTGTACCACATGGTCTCCTTTATAACAATAAAACTAAATTTAAAAGATAAATAAAGGAAGAAGTGACTTATTTCAATCTGTCAAATTGAGTTACAATGTATAGGCTAATAACAGCCTCATTCATACTCAGTATCTCATAATGTGAGTGCCTGAGACTAGAATCATGAATTTGATTCTCTCTGAGTCTAATATTGCCCTTAAATTACCTTTGGGTTCTGGGAGTCTTATATGGCACCTTTCCTCTTTTATTATAGCCTTTGCATTCCAGTCACCAGTAATTAGCAATATATCTTTTTTTTTTTTTTTTATATTAGGTTTTTATTGTGGAGTGAATGAAAATTTTCAGTGCATCTCATATTTTGATTTGCTTTTCTGGAAATTTCAACTTCCTGTCTGATGCTAGGGTCTGAATGGATCCACATGTATTATTTATACCACAGATAACACATGTAGATTCCTGCATGCAATTATCTTCCTCAGATCATTCTCCAAACTTTTACTCCAATGTGGAGTCAACATATGACTCAAAGATTTCTGGAAATCATTCCTCTGGGAACTTTTTACTTGGGCCTCACTTCCATGAAAATGATCAGACAGGCAGATTATACTCCCTCACTGACATGGTATTCCATTCACAGCATCAAGAAAAAGTGGGTCCCTGGTTTGGCATGATGTTTAATGCACTGAACTGCAAGGTCGGTTTGAACTGCAAGATCGGTGGCTCAAGTTCACCAGTCACTCCTTGGAAACACTATGCAGGGTTGTTATGAGTCAGACTGACTTAAAGGCACTTAACAACAACAACAATAAAGTGGTGCTGCCCTGTTGATTTTTATTGACTCATTGTTTATATAAACAGACTGGAGTCCTGCAAACAATTGTTTGCAAGTACAAACCTATATGGATTATAATTTCATTCTTTTTTGAACAAATAATACAATAATCAACCTTATCACCTTCCTTATATATGGGTTCTACTAATGAATCCCTACTTGTTCTTGCCTTTATTGTGGTATTACCTCTTTTTAATAATAGGAACATGAATGTACAAAATACAAATCTAGGAAAATTAGAAATTGTCAAAAATGGAATGCAAAACACCAATATCTTAGGCATTAGTGAGATGAAATGGACTGTTATTGACCATTTTGAATCCGACAACCACATGGTTACTATGCCAGGAGTGACAAATTGAGAGGAATAGAGGTGCATTCATTGTCAAAAATAGCATATCCAAATCAGTCATGAGATACAATATGGTCTGTGTTAGGATAATATCCATGTGCCTATAGGGAAAAAAAGTTAATACCACTATTATTCAAATTTACACACCAACCACTAAAGCCAGTGAGGATGAAATAAAAGAATTCTACCAACTTCTTCAATCTGAAATTTATCAAACATGCAATCAAGATGTGTTGATAATTACTGGTGATTGGTATGCAAAGGTTGGGAGCAAAGAAGAAGGATTGGTAGTTGGAAAATATGGCGTTGGTGATAGAAATGATGCTGGAGAATGCATGATAGAATTCTGCAAAACCAATGATTTGTTCATTTCAAATACCTTCTTTAGATAGCATAAGAGATGATTATACACATGGACCTTGCCAGATGGAATACATAGAAATCAAATTGACTACATCTGTGGAAAGAGACGATGGAAAAGAGACATCAGTCAAAACAAGGCCAGGGGCAGATTGTGGAACAGACAAACAATTGCTTATATGTAAATTCAAACTGAAGATGAAGAAAATGAAAACAAATTCACAAGAAACAAAATATGATTTTGAATATATCCCACCTGAATTCAGAGATCATCTGAAGAACAGATTTGATACATTAAACACTAAAGACTGAAGACCAGAAGAGTTATGGGATGACATCAAGAATATTATACAGGAAGAAAGCAAAAAGTCATTAAGACAAAAAAAGAAGGAAAAGGTCAAAATGGATGTCAGAAGAGACACTGAAGTTTGTTCTCTAGCATAGAGACGCTAAAGCAAATGGAAGAAATGAGGAGGTCCGAGAGCTGAACCAAGGAGCTCTGGTAGCGTAGTGGTTACGAATCAGGCTGCTAACCTAAAGGTCAATAGTTCGGAGCTACCATGGGATAAAGATGAGGCTTTCTACTCCCTTAAAAATTTGCAGCCTTGAAACCCTGTGCAGGGTCACTATGAATCAGAACCAACTCCACAGTACTTAACAAAAAGAGCTGAACATAAAATTTCAAAGGTCAGCTCAAGAAGATAAAGTCAAATATTTCAACAAAATGTGCAAAGATCTAGAGTCAGAAAATCAAAAATGAAGAACACTGTCAGCATTTTTCAAGCTGGGAGAACTGAAGAAAAAATTCAAGCCCTGGCTTTCTTTATTGAAGTAGTCTCTGGACAAATTATTGAATGATGCAGAAAGCATCAAAAGAAGATGGGAGGAATACACAGAGTCACTGTACCAAAAGGAAATGGTTGACATTCAGACATTTCAAGAGGTAGCATATGATCAAGAGCAAGTGATACTGAAGGAGGAAGTCCAAGGTGTATTGGACTTGGCAAAGAATTGGCAAAATACAAGGCTCTAGGAATTAATGGAATAAAATTGAAATATTTTTAGAAAGTGAGGTGGCACAGGAGGCAGGCACTCATTTATGCCAAAAATTTGGAAGACAACTATCTGATCGACTGATTGGAAGAGATCCATATTTGTGCCCATTCCAAGGAGAGGTGATCCAGCCCAGCGGAATGTGGAAATCATCAGACAATGTCTTTGATGTCCCATGTGAGTACATTTTTACTAAAAGTAATACAGAAATGGCTACAACTTCTGACAGAGAACTTCCAGAGGTTCAGGCCGGATTCAGAAGAGGCCATGGAACAAGCGATATCATTGCTGATGTCTGATGGATATTGGCTGAAAGCAGAGAATATTGGAAAGAGGTTTACCTGTGATTTATTGACCATGCAAAGGCTTTGATTGTGTTGATCTTGAAAAGCTATGGACAACATTGTGAAGTATTAGTATTCCTGAACTTGTGCTCATAAGGAATCTGTACATGGATAAAGAATCAAACATGGGAACACTGATTGGTTTAAAACTAAGAAAGGTGTGAAATGGTTATATTCTTTCAGCATACTTATTCAACCTGTATGCTGAGCAAATAATCCAAGAAGCTGGGGTATAGGAAGAAAAACGTTGCATCAGGTTTTGAGGAAGACTCATTAACAACCTGCAATATGCAGATGATACAACTTTGCTTGCAGAAAGTAAAGAGGACTTAAAATACTTACTGATGAAGATCAAAGACCACAGCCTGCAGTATGGATTATCTCACTGTAAAGAAAACAAAAATCGTCACCACTGGACCAGTAAACATCATTCTTATCGATGGAGAAAAGATTGAAGTTGTCAAGGACATCGTTCTTCTTGTATCAACTATCAACACTCATGAACGCAGCAGTCAAGAAATCAAACAACGTATTGCATTAGGCAAATCTGCTGCACAAGACCTTTTTAAAATGTTGAAGAACAAAGATATCAGCTTGAGGACTAAGGTGCGCTTGACCCAAGCCACCGTATTTTCAATAATCTCATATGCATGTGAAAACTGGACAGTGAATAATGAAGACCATAGAAGAATTGATACTTTGGAGTTATGGTGTGGGATGAGAATATTGAAAGTGCCATGGGCTGCCAAAATAACTAACAGATCTGTGTTGGAAGAAGTGCAGCCAGAGTGCTCCCTGAAGACCAAGGTGGCCAAACTTCGTCTCTTATACTTCGGACATATTGTCAGGAGTGATTAGTTTCTGGAGAAAGATATAATGTTTGGTAAGGTGGAGGGTCAGAGAAAAAGAAGAAGACCCCAGCTAGATGGATTGACAAAGTGGCAGCATCAATGGGCTCAAGCATGGCAACAGTTGTGAGGTTGGCCCAGGATCAGGCAGTGTTTCTTTCTGTTGTGCATTGGGTCACTATCAGTCAGTACAAACTCGACGGCACCTAACAACAACAACCACCTCTTTTTAATTTTATTTATTGTTATTCATATCTGGTTCTATGTAAACAGAGAAAATAAATGCATGTACTCATTGTAAATTCTAAACCAAAAATTTCCCCTTTATCCCAATAATTAAAATTTTGAGGAGACCTCTGTTACTTTCAATAAGGAAGACTATTTGAGTGTACTTAATTGTCAGTCTTAAAATAGAAGAAGTTAAAAACTTATTGAATCATTTTACTAAATTTAGCTATGTTCTGACATTACATTATAACTCACTAGAGTGATAGACAGATTCCATCATGTATATAACCATAGGAGTCAAAACGCCAGATAGTTTAAATTGTATATTGTAAGACAGGATTACTGGAGGAAATACATGCAAATTATAATATAAAGGCACTTTTCTTGTAAAATCAACAGCAATGTGCTCAATAAAATTGTGGATGACAAGCAAGGAAGTACCATTGTATCTGCTTCAACCTATTCTGTTATATACAACAGAATAAAACATTTTCCTGTCTTGCATCATCATCACAATTGTGGTGTTTGAGGTCATTGTTACAGCCACTATGTCAATGCATCTCTTTAGAGGTATTCCTCTTTTTCTCTAACCCTCCACTTTATAAAGTATGATGCCCTTCTTCAGAGATTAGTCCCTTCTGGCAACAAGTTCAAAGTACAAGAGATGAATGCTCAACATCCTTGCATATAAGGAGCATTCTCCTTGTACTTTTTCCATGATAGAGTTGTTTGTTATTGTGGATGTCCGTGGTACTTTCAATATTCTTCACCAACACCATAATTCAAATGCATTGATACTTCTCCAGTCTTCTAGCTTTCATGTGTATATGACACACTTGAAAATATGGCTTGATTCAGGTGCAACATATTCTCAAAGTGACATCTATGTTCTTCAACTCTTTAAAGAGGTCTTATATAGTATTTTTGCTTAATGCAATATGTCATTTTATTTCTTAATTGCTGTTTCGATGACTGTTGATTGTGGATCCAAGCAAAATGAAATTGACTTCTTCAATATTTTCTCTACTTTTCATGATGTTGCCTATTGGTCCAGTTGTGAGAATTTTTGTTTGCTTTACACTAAGTTGCAATCCATACTGAAACCTGCATTCTGTGTTCTACAACAATAAGTGCTTCAAGACCTCTATAATTCCAGCTCACAAGGTTATGCCATGTGCCTATCTCAGGTTGTTAATGAACCTTCATCCAATCATGATGCCAAGTTCTTCTTCATATAGTTTAAGTTCTTGGATTATTTGCTCAGCATATAGATTGGATCAGAGCCTAGGGAAGGTTGTAAAAAAGAGAAGGATGAAGAAAGAGAAATTTAATTTTTGAGTGTGTATTTAGTATCTTCTGGTTAGGCGGAGAATAAAAATGATGCTTTCCCAGTAAATTTGTGGATGTTGCTGGGGGAGAAGGCAGTTTGCAAGAATCCACTTTCTTAAATATCAGAAGTTATTTTTAGTTTAATGAAAGAAAGCTGTGTGTGTAAACAAAAAATGTGATACATTGCTTAAATGCTATGATAACCTGAATTTCCTATAGTGATTTTAACAAATAGGTTGTACTATACTTCTAAACTTTACTCACAATAATAATCAATAGAGCAGACACAAGAAGTTACTGAAAACTCAGAAGTGATAACCACAGCATGTTACAATTTATTATAGTTAAATAAAAACAAAATACAGTTTAGGAAAACTAAACTAAAGGTGTCATGTCATGACAAGATATGGGTGTTTCAAGAACAGAGATCTCCAAAGGACTGCTGAAGAGTGATGAAAGGAGTTCAAATGTCAAATTTGTTTAAGAAAATCATGAATACTACAGAGGAGATACATTTTATATAAATACATTTTCAACAATTGAGAAGCCTCTGAGTGCTGGATACTGTGCTTGTTGCTGTTGTTATGTGCCATGGAGTCGGTTCTGACTCATAGCGACCCTGTACAGGGTTTCCGAGGCTGTAAGTCTTTACTGGAGCAGAAAGCCTCATATTTCTCCTGTGGAACAGCTGGTAGTTTCGAACTGCTGACCTTGCGGTTCACAGCCTGATTCGTAACCACTACGCTACCAGAGCTACTTGTGCTTATTGTTAGGTGCCTTCAAGTTGGTACTGACTCATAGCAACCCTATACACAACAGAACAAACATACCTGTTCCTATGCTGACCTCATAATCACTGCTACACATGAGACTTTTGCCACTGCCCCGTGCCAATCCATCTTGTTAGGTGTCTTCCTCTTTGTCACTGACCTTCCACTCCACCAAACATGATGTCCTTCTCCAGAGTCTGGTCCCTCCTAATACTATGTCGCAAGTATGAAAGTTGAAGTCTGGTCATCCGGGCTTCAAAGGAGCCTTCTGGATGCACTTCTTCCAGCACAGATTGGTTTGTTCTTTTGGAAGTCCTTGGTACATTAATATTCTCCTCCAACACCAGAATTCAAATGTATCAATTCATCTATGGTATTTATTATCTGTCCAACTTTCTGCATATAAGGCTATTGAAAATACCCAGGCTTGGGTAAGGCACATCTTAGTCCTTTAAATAACATCTTTGCCCTGCAACAATTTAAAGAGATCTTGTGCAGCAGATTTGTCTAATGAAATATTATGTTTGAGTTCTTAACTGCTGCTTCCATAGGTGTTAATTGTTGATCCAAGGAAAATAAAGTCTTTGACTACTTCAATCTTTTTTCTCCATTATCATGATGTTATTTATTGATGCAGTGGTGAGGATTTTTGTTTTCTTTACAATAAGTTGCAGTCTTTGATTTTCATCAGTAAGTATTTTAAGTGTTATTTGCTTTCAGCAAGCAAGGTTGTTTTGTCTGCATGTTGTAGTTTGTTAATTAATCTTCCTCCAAGCTTGATGTCATGTTCTTCATATAATCCATCTTTTCAAATTATTTGCTCAACATACAGATTGGGTAAGTGTGGTGAAAGAATACTACTCTGGAGTACACTTTTCCTAATTTTTAACCATTCAGTGGTCCCTTGTTCTGTTCGAATAACAGGTTCCCCATAAACACAATTAAGTGTTCCAGAATACTTATTCTCTACAATGTTATCCATAGTTTGTCATGAACCACACAATGGAAAGTCTTTCCATAATCAATAAAGCACAGGTAAACATATTTCTGGTATTCTCTGCTTTCAACCAGGATCTATCTGACATCATTAATGATATCCCTTTTTCCAAGTACTCTTCTGAATCTGGCCTGAACCTCTGGTAACTTCCTGTCAATGTACTGCTGCTGCCATTATTGGATTATCTGTAGCAAAATCTTACTTGCATGCTATATTAATGATATTGTCCAATGATTTCTGTGTGCACTTTCTTTGGAAAGGGCACAAATACAGATCTCTTCCAATCAGTTGGCCAGGTAGCTATCTTAAAAATTTCTTGTCATAGATGAGTGAGTGCCTCCAGTACAGCATCAGTTTGTATTTATATTTCAACAATTCCCAGAGTTTTTTCTTTGCCAATGCCTTTAATGCATCTTGGACTTCTTTCTTTCATCAGTATTATTGGCTCTTGATCATATGCTACCTCTTAAAATGGTTGAACATTGTTATTGTCATTGTTGATATATGCTGTCAAGTCAGTTCCAATTCATAGTGACCCTGTATAGGGCTTCTGAACAACAGCTGGTAGGATTTGAACTGCTGACTTATGATTCACAGTCTAGTGCTGATCTTACAGTACCACACCTTGAACATTTCCAACATGAATTTATAGATCATCTCAAGAACAAATTTGATGCATTTGACATGAATAACTGAAGTTCATAAGAGTTATGATATGACATCAATAACATCATACAGGAAGAAAGCAAAAGGTTAATATGAAGACAAGAAAGAATAAATAGATGAAAATGGGTATCAGAAGAGACAAAAACATGCTCTCCGGTGCAGAAATGCTTACATAGATGGAAGAAATGAGGAAGTAAAGAGCTTAGAAAATATCAAAGGGCTGCTTGAGAAGACAATGTCAAATATTATAAAGAAATGTGCAAAGATCTGATGTTAGAAAACCAAAAGGGAAGAACATGCTTACCATTTCTCAAGCTGAAGGAACTGAATTAAAAATTCCAGGCTCAACTATCAGTATTGAAGAACACAATGGGCAAAATATTGAATGATACAGAAAGCAAGAAAAGAAGATAGAAGGAATACCCAGAGTCATTGTACCAAAAAGAAATGGTCAATATACAACCATCTCATGAAATGATTGCACATTTGCTTGCATATTAAATAAAGCACAGGTAAACAACTTGCTGGTATTTCATCTGTCCTCAGCACTTATATCTCTCATTCTGTGTCCTTGTCTGAATCCTGTTTGAATCCCTGTCACTGTACTGTTGAAGCATTTTTTAAAAATGTTTTATTGTGAATTATATGATAGTTTACATGGGAGGATATTAGTTTTACATTCATTCTATCGTATATTGTTTCGTTGCCATGGTTACAATCCCCTCCATGCATCATCAACCAACCAAAGGGTATACCCTGCAAGCCTGCCCCCTACATTACCCCCCCTCCCCCAGACTTCAGCACACAGTCGCTCTCCCTCTCTGGATCTAAAGTCGCTAGCTGCTCCATCGCTCCACGTCATCCTCTCTGCCTCCATCTCAGGCATCACTGCTTCTCTGGGTAGGGTCCCGCTCTCAGTTCTTCTCCGTTGATGGTACTAGGGACCTCCGCTCCTAGACTGGAAAGTTAATCACTCCTTTTCTTGCTATAAAACGTCTACCTTTACATTTCCAACCCTCACAATCAGTCCTGATAACAATTATTCACTATTGCAGCACAAGAGACCCATCTACATTTCATTTCTTCTAGGTTCCCTCTTGAAAGCTTGTAAGCCAGTCATTTCTTGCCTTTGTAGCCCTCACCCACATTTTGTGTAGCCAATGTCCCAGTTGCCCATCCCTGTCTACTCTTTGTGTGGAGGGGGTGGGAATGATTCTTGCTGTAAGGATTTGTTCCCTCTTTTGAGTTACTGCATCCGTAGGTGTAGGTCAAGTTAATCAAATTGTATCAGATTACTCTTTTTTTCCTCTTCTTTCTTCTTCTGGTTGAGCTCTAATCATCCAGTCATTGAAGCCAGGTAAAGTGGGTATTATCTGCAAGTGTGGATGTTCTTGTGCATATGCCCTCTCTTTTTATCAGCTGAACACTTCATTCTCCACAATGTAGGACTT
>NW_006408654.1:7429921-7432200 GCF_000296735.1 Chrysochloris asiatica
GTTGTGCATATATCATTCTTTACCTCTGTCCCACTTAGCCCATTCAAACCTGCCTAATTGTTTTCCCATCTGCTTTGTTCTTCCATTCCCCTCTCCCTTCTTGTATATTGCCCCCCTCCCCAGCACCCAAACTTTCCTGTGTCAAATCCCTGCACTGTGCTCCACCTTCCCCTCCCTCCCCTCACCCAATCCAACATCCCAGCAATAAACAAAGAATTACCCCCACCCCCCTTTAGAATGGGTTATTTTTCTTAGTCTTTTATAGTAGTGGTCCTATGCAGAATTTCTCTTTTTGTGACTAACTAATTTCACACAACATAATGTTCTCAAGGTTCATCCATGTTATGGGGTGGCTTGCAGCTTCCTTGTTATTCTTCACAGTAACATAATATCCCATTTTGTGTATGTATCACAGTTTGTTTATCCATTCTTCAGTTGATGGGCACTTTGGCTGTCTCCATCTTTTTTCTATTGTAAATAGTGCTGCTATGAACATTGGTGTACATATATCTTCTCGTGTTGTGGCACATTTTTCTTGTGGGTAAATACCAAGTAGAGAAGTTGCTGAATCATAAGGTATTTCTATTTTCAACCTTCTGAGGAAATGCCATATTGCTTTCCAGAGAGGTTGGACCATTTTGCAGTCCCACCAGCAATGCAAGGGTGTCCTAGTCTTGCTACATCCCCGCCAGCATTTATTGTCCTCTACATTTTTTATCTTTGCTGTTATTTTTGGTGTGAGATGATATCTCATTGTTGTTTTGATTTGCATCTCTCTAATGTTTAGTGATTGTGAACATTTCTTCATATGTTTGTTGGCTGCCTAGATCTCTTCCTTAGTGAAGTGTCTGTGCCCACTTTTTTATTTGGGTTATTTGTCTTTTTCTTGTAGAGGTGTTGTAATTTCCTGTATATTTTAGAAATGAGTCCCTTGTCTGATGTGTCATTGCAAAAGACTTTTCCCCATTCTGTGGATTCCCTTTTTACTCTTCTGGTGAAGTCTTTTGATGCATATAAGTTCTTAATTTTTAGTATGTCCCACTCATCTATTTTATCTACTTTTGTTTGTGTGATTTTTCAAAATATTTTGCAGTCTGTGTATTCCCAGAATTAGTGCCATCACATTTGTCCCGATTTTTTCATTGATGGCCTTCATAATTCTAGGATTCACATTTAGGTCCTTAATCCACATTGTGTTGGTTTTTGTATAAGGTGTGAGGTGAAAGTCTTGTTTAAGTCTTTTGCATATCATTTTCCAGTTCTGCCAGCACCATCTGTTGAAAAGACTATCACCTCCCCATGCAAGATATTTAGATGTTTTGTCAAAATTCAGTTGGCTGTATGTAGATGCGTTAATTTCTGGATTCTCGATTCTGTTCCATTGATCCATGTACCTTTCATTGTACCAGTACCAAGCAGTTTTGACCACTGTATCCATGTAGTACTGTTGAAGTCAGGAAGTGAGAGGCCTCCAACCTTATTCTTATTCTTAAGCCGTGCTTTGCTTATCCTGGGTCTCTTTCCTTTCCAATTAAAGTTTGTAATTGTTTTTTCCATCTCTTTGAAGAATGTCTTTGGAATCTGGATTGGGATCGCATTATATGTGTAAATTGCTTTGGGCAGTATTGACATTTTCACAATGTTAAGTCTCCCTATCCACGAGCATGGTACATTATTCCATTTTTGTAAGTCTCTTTTGGTTTCTTGTAGTAGTGTTTTGTAGTTTTCTTTGTATAAGTCTTTTGTTTCTCTAGTTACATTTATTCCTAGATATTTCATGCTTGGGTGGCTGTTGTAAATGGTATTGCTTTCTTAATGTCCTTTTCAACACTGTTGTTTTTGGTATAGAGCAATCCAACTGATTTATGTTGATTTATACCCTGCCACTTTGCTGAATCTTCCAAGGAGGTCTAGTAGCTTTTTTACTGAGTCTTTGGGGTTTCCTACATATAGGATCATATCATCTGCAAATAGGAAGAGTTTTACTTCCTTTTTGCCAATCTGGATACCGTTAATGTCCCTGTCTTGCTGTATAGCTCTTGCTAAGACTTCCAGCACAATATTGAATAGGAGTGATGACAAAGGGCATCCTTGTCTGGTTCGTGTTCGCAGAGGGAACGCTTTCAGTTTCTCTTCATTGAGAGTAATGTAGGCTGTTGGTTTTGTATATATGCTCTTTATTATGTTGAGGAATTTCCCTTCAATTCCTACTTTGTTGAGTGTTTTTATCAGGAATGGATGTTGGATTTTGTCAAATGTCTTTTCTGCATCACTCGATA
>NW_006408654.1:7432710-7445999 GCF_000296735.1 Chrysochloris asiatica
TTTTCTTTTGTTAGGTTTGCCAGTGGTCTGTCATTTTTGTTAATTCTTTCAAAGAACCAGCTTCTTGTCCTGTTGATTGTTTCTATAGTTTTTCTGTTTCCTATCTCATTTGTTTCTTCTCTAATTTTTATTATTTTCTTTTGGTGGCTGTGGGTTCCCACTGTTGGTCTGTTTCTAATTGTTGTAGATGCTGTGTTAATGTGTTAATTTCAGTTCTTTCTTCTTTTTGGGTGTGTGCATTTATTGCAATAAATTGTCCTCTCAGCACTGCTTTTTCCGTGTCCCAAAGATTTTGGTATGTTGTATTTTCTTGTTTCTAGAAACTTTGTGAATTCACGTTTAATTTCTTCTACTACACAGTCGTTTTCAGCAGGTTGTTATTCAGTTTCCATGTATTTGACTTAATTTCCTTGGTCTCCCTATTGTTGATTTCTAATTTGATAGCATTATGGTCTAAGGAGATGCTTTGTAGTATTTTGATATTTGTAAATTTATGGAGATTTTTTTTTATGGCCTAAAACATGGTCTATTCTGGAGAATGTTCCATGTGCACTGGAAAAGAATGTGTATTGTGCAGTTTTGGGATTGAATGCTCTGTACACATCTGAGGTCCAGTTGGCTGATTATGTTGTATAGTTCTTCTGTGTCTTTGTCAAGTTTCTTTCTGGTTGTTCTATCCATTTTTGAAAGCGGTATATTAAAGTCACCCACTATTATTATAGCTTTATATACTCCTTTCTTCAAATCTATTAGAGTTTGCTTTATATATTTTGGAGCTCTTTCATTGGGCGCATAGATATTTATTATGGTTATTTCATCTTGTTCAATTGTCCCTTTAATCATGAGATAATGTCCATCTTTATCTATTATGCTGGTTTTTGCCTTAAAGTTTATTTTATCAGAGATTAGTACTGCCACTCCTCTTTGCTTTTTATTGCAATGGCTTGGTATATCTTTTTCCATCCTTTGACTTTTAATCTGTTTTTGTCTCTGTGTGTGAGATGTGTCTCTTGCAGACAGCATATTGAAGGATCTTGTCTTCTTATCCATTCTGCCACCCTCCGTCTCTTAACAGGTGCATTTAATCCATTTACATTCAGTGTAATTATCGATAGGTATTGATTAATTGCTGCCATTATGTTTGTTTTTTTTTTTTTATGTGGTTTTGCTGCTTATTTGTTCTGTTTGTCTTCCTTTGTTGAGTTCATGATTTTGTTGTTCTTTCTTATGAGTTTGCTCACAATTTTAATGTTCTTCTTGGATTTTCATTCTCTTAGTATGTTGTGAAATGTTCATTTTCTTTGTGGTTGCCTCATAGTCCATTAACTTTTCTCTCCATTTAGTGCAGTCTAATTTATCCTGTAATCGACCTGACCTTCTCACGATCTGGATCTCTGTTTGTACGTGTTTACCTTCTTTTACATTGGACTTGTTTTGATCATAGACTGACCTCCCAGATTCTCTGAGTTTGTTCTTATAGTTTTTTTTCTGTTAAAAACTCTTCTTTCTGTTATCTTAATTCAGGGAGGTGCTGCCACGTATTTCAATCTCTGGTTGTTGTCTGTTCTTGTTGGTTCTCAGTCCACAGAACTCCCTTCATGGTGTTTTGTAGCACAGGGTTGGCTTTGGTAAAATCCCTTAGCTTCTGTTTATCCTGGAATGTTTTGATTATACCATAATATTTGATTGATAGGTTTGTTGGATAAAGTATTCTTGGCTGGCAATTTTTTTCTTTCGGGGTTTTATATATGTCATCCCCATTGCCTTCTTGCTTGCATGATTTCTGCTGAGAGATCTGATCATAATCTGACTTGTTTGCCTTTGTATGTGATACTTCTGTTTTCCCTGGCTGATTTCAGAAGCGTCTCCTTATCTTTGAGTTTGGAGAGCTTGACTATGACGTGGCTTGGTGATTTTCTTTTGGGGTCTACCCTTCCTGGTGTTCATTGAGCTTCTTGAATGTTTATCTTTTCACTTTTCAGGATGTTCAAGAAATTTTCTTCCAGCAGTTCTTCAACTATTTCCTCTGTGGACTTGTGTGATTCTTCTTGTTCTGGAATGCCGATAATTCTTAAGTTATTCCTCTTCATGTTGTCCAACATGAATCTTAGACCTTCCTCTGAATTTTTTTATCCTTTTTTGTGTTTGTTCTTCTATCGTAGTGGTATTGAGAGATTTGTCTTCCAGATCACTGGTTCTGCCTTCCATCTCATCTATTCTACTCCTCTGCCCTTTCAGATCGTTCTCTATTTCTTTTATTTTGTTATTGATCATTTGGACCTCTTTCTGTAGGTTTTGAATTGTTTCCAATGCTGTATCTATCTTATTTGATTGTTCCTATAGCACTTTCCTGACTTCCTCCTTATTTTTCTCAACTCCATTTTAAAGTGTTTTGAAACATTTTATAATCACTTTTCTGAATTCTTTCTTAGGCATTTCCAAGGCCTGCCCTCCTTCCAGAATGGAGTTCAGGTCTACTTGGTCATTTGTCTCAGATATTTTATCTTTTTTCTGTATTTCAATGAGTCGCCTGTCTTTGAAATGAGCACAAATATGAATCTCTTCCAGTCAATTGGCCAGTTAGCTGTCTTTCAAATGTCTTGGCATAGATGACTGAGTTCCTCCAGTGCTATATCAGTTTGCTGGAAGATTTCAATTTGTATTCCATCTATTCCCAGAGGCTTGTTCTTTGCCAGTGCTCTCAGACACCTTGTATTTCTTCCTTCAGTATCATTGGCTCTTGATCATATGATACCTTTTGAAAAGTTTGAACATTGACTATATCTTTTAGGTCCAGTGACTCTGTGGATTCTTTCCATCTTCTTTTTATGCTCTCTGTATCACTCAATATTTTGCCCATAGCATACTTTAGTATTACAAGTCAAGACTTGAGTTTTTTTCTTCAGTTCCCTCAGCTTGAAAATGCTGAGCACGTTCTTCCCTTTTGCTTTTCTAACTCCATAGCTTTACACATTTCATTATAATTGGCTTTGTCTTCTCTAGCTGCCCTTTGAAAATTTCTGAACAGCTTTTTTACCTCCTCATTTGTTCCATTTGCTTTAGCATCTCTCTGCTGGAGAGCCAATTTCAGGGTCTCCTGACATCCACTTTTGTCTTTTTCTTCTTTTCTGTCTTCATAATGATCTTTTGCTTTCTTCCTGTATGATGTTCTTGGTATCATCCCACAACCCTCTGGTCTTTGGTCATTATTGTCTGATTAATGAAATCTGTTCTTTATATGACCTCTAAATTCAGTTGAGATATGTCTAAGGTTATGTTTTGGTTTTCATGGATCTGTTTTAATTTTCTTAACTTTCAGCTTGAACTTGCATATGAACTATGAATGGTGTGTTCCATAGTCTGTCCATGGCCTTGTTTAGATTGATGGTATGGAGCTGCCTCTCGTCACATATATAGTCAATTTGATTTCTTTGTATTCCGTCTGGTGAAGGTCATGTGTATAGTCATATTTTATGTTATTTTAAAAAAGGTATTTTCAATGAACAAGTCATTGGTATTATAAAATTCTATCATGCTATTTCCAGCAACGTTTCTATCACCATGTCCATAATTTGCAACTACTGAGCCTTTTTGTTTCCAATCTTTGCATTCCAATCACCAGTTGTTTTCAGTGCATCTTGACTGCATGTTTGGTAGAATTCTTTCAGGATATACAGTGATAAAACAAATTCATGACCAACTCTAAATAATCCTATCTTCTAGAGGAAAACAATTACTTGAACTATTTAAAGGCCAGGATAACTAAACAGGTCGGTGTTCCATTCAAGTTTCATTTGGTAACATGTTTCCCAAATGTTTATCCACCTAATTCAGACACTTCTTCCCATTAATAACAGATCATTTTAAAATGACAAAATTATGATGAAAATTACACCCACACTATGCCATAAACAGGACTTCCTGATTGGTGTAAATGTGCTGGCCTACTAACTAGATCGTTTGTGGTTTCTTGGAAGAAATGCCTGGCAATTTGCTTCTAAAAGATCACAGTAATGAAAAGTCATTGAAATTGTACTACTGTGCATACATGGGATTGTATTCTTACTTCTTGCTAGAAGTAAGAACTGACTTCAAGAAAATGGTTTGGTTTGGGGCTTGCATATGGAATAAACTTTGGTGAGGTCATGTAACATAAAAGTATACAGTGGCTGTGTTTGATGTTAATTTATATGCTTTATTTCTGAGATGGGCCCCTGGCATGGCATTATAAGGACTGTGTTCATAGCACTTGATTGCGAATTACAAGGTTACAAGTTCAAACCCATCAGCTGCTCCTCAGAAACCCTTTTCAGCATCACTGTGAGTCTGAACTTACTCAACAGCACTTAACAACAACAACAATTACTGAGCTATTGAGGAAGTCATTCATCCTTTCTGTCACCAGCAATCAGACTCTTAGTGATCCAAGAGCACAGTCAATTGCCCTACAGTAGTTCCTAGGTTATAAATATTTAGGAAAGCAGATTTCCACACCTTTCTCCTAAAGAGCAGGTTGTGGGTTCCAGCACCCAACCTTTTGGTTAACAAAGTGCTTAACTGTTGTGCATGAGTCAGAATTGATTGAAAGGTAAACAATAACAAGAATAACTCAATAGCAATTCTGTTGCACATCTTCTACCCTTTAGCTAGGGAAGAACTATCTGCTCCTTTTGCCTCCTTTTTCTTTAATTGTCCTAATGCATGTATGCTTTTCTGATGCACACTTTCTGAGGATCTTTCCACATTGCCCCATGGCCCATCTTACTCTAGTGCTTTCTGATATTAGAAGTAATTTACTTACTGCAAAGACATTTGGATTTCTATTTTAGCAATAGTTCTTTGTTCACTTATTAAAGGTGATGAGTTTCTGCCTCAAGTACACAGCCTTTATCAACGGTATTTCTATTACTGTCACTATTTCTCTTCTTAATTGCTCTGGCAAAAATCCATGCAAGTGTTCAAAGGCAGGAACAGCAGCTTTCTTTTATGCAAACTCAGTCCATCAAGGTACTTTGCAAAAAAATATCCGTTAATGCCCATTTCCATATTGATGAGAAGAACTTTATAGATCAGTTTAGTTTTAGACAAGGAAAATAAGTAAAGATCATTGAGGTTGCTTCCTGGATGAGCTTGTGTCATCACTGTTGTTTAAAAATCATTCATTACATGATTGTATCTTGTCTTTCTTTCTGTGAAACACCCAGTAGTGCTCCAATAAAACAAAAGCATAACAGCTTTTGTAAGAACAGCTGGAAATGCCTAAAATCCAGAATAAACTTTTGTTGTTGATGTTGTTAAGTGCTATTGAGTAGGTTCCGACTCATATTGACCATCTATGGGGCTTCTGAGGCTGTAAATCTTTGCAGGAGCAGAAAGTCTTCTTTTTGTCCTATGGAGGAGCCAATGGGCTTGAATCACAGACTATGTGTTTCCCAATCTAGTGTTCATGCTACAGAGATACACTCCCCAATAATCTATTGTTGTTAGGTCCACCAAGTCAATCCCATCTCAAAATAACCCTATGCACAACAGAAAGAAATCCTGAGCCATACTCATAATTGTTGCTACATTTGAGGATGTTGCTGCTGCCATTGTGTCAATCCATCTGGTTGAGTATCTTCTTCTTTTTCACTGAATCTCCACTTTACCAATCAAGATGTCCTTCTCCAGGGATTAGTACCTGCTGACATCATGCCCCAAGTACAAGAGCTGAAGTCTCACCATCCTTGTTTTTAGGAAACATTATGTCTGTTCTTCCAAGACAAATATGTTTGTCCTTCTGTCAAATCATGTTAATTTTAGTATTCTTCACCAATACCATAACTCAAATGCATCAAATCTTCTCTGACCTTCCTTATTCATTGTCTAACTTTCACATACATATTTGGTGATTTAGAAGCCCTGATATATAGTAGGTTACAAATTGGTCTGTGAACCAAAAGGTCAGCAGTTCAAATCTACCAGCCACTCCATGGGAGAAAGGTGAGGCTTTATTCTCCTGTAAAGATTTACAGTCTCAGAAACCCTATACAAATTTGTTATGAGTCTGTACCAACTCCACAGCACACAATTACTACCATCATGAGGTGATTGAAAATGCCATGGCTTGAGTCAGGCATACCTTAATCCTCAAACTGATCTTTTTGCTCTTGAACACTTTAAAGGCAAGTTGTGTAGTAGTTTTTTCTAATGCATCACATTTGATTTCTTAACTACTGCTTCTATGAGCATTGATTGTGGATACAAGAAAAATAAAGTCATTGACAACTTCATATTTTCTCCATTTATCATGATGTTATTTATAGGTTCAATTTGTGAAGATTTGTGTTTTCTTTGCAATGAGGAACATTTCATACTGAAGGCTCTATGCTTTGATTTTCATCGGCAAGTATTTTAGGTCTTCTTCATTTCCAGTAAGTAAGATTGTATCATCTGCATATTGAAGGTTGTTGTTAATGAGTCTTCCACATTATATAATCCTGATGCCATGTTCTCCAGATTATCCAATTTCTTGGATAATTTTCTTTAAATTTTCCTGATTTTAAATAATTCAGTATCCCCATATTCTGTTCAAATGACTGTCTTGATCCATGCCTAGGTTCCTCATGAACACTACACATTCCCCACAAGGTTATCTATAGTTTGTCATAATCGACACAATCAAAAAGCTTTACATATCATGGCAATGAAATGATGAGTGTAAAACTGATGTTCTCCTATGTAAACTATTACTCAAATCACAATAAAAAAGAACAAAAGCTTTTACGTAGTCAATAAAACCCAAGTAAATGTCATTTTGGTATCCTTTGGTATCCTTTGCTAATATCCTAACATCCACCTGACATTAAGAATGATAGCACATTTTTTTCTTTGTCCTTTTCTGAATCCAGCTTGTATTTCAGGCAGGTCCATGTCGACGTACTCTTACAACCATTTTTAAAATTATCTTCAGAAAATTTTACTTTATTGTGTATTTTTTAATTAGTTCTGCATTCTGTTAGGACACGTGTCTTTGAAACGGTTATAAATAAGAATCTCTTCCAGTCATTTGGCCAAGTATCTATCTTCCAAATTTCTTGGCATAGATGAGTGCCATTGCTGCATCAGTTTCCTGAAAATTTTCCATTTGTATTCCTTCAATTCTTGGAGCTTTGTTTCACTCCAATACTAGAGTGCACCTTGGACTTTTTCCTTCAGTACTATCAGTTCTTGATCATTTGCTACCTCTTGAAATGGGTGAATATAGACAATTTCATTTTTGTATTCCTCCCATCTTTTTCTGATGCTTTTTGTATCATTCAGTATTTTTCCCTTAGAATATTTCAATATTGCAACTCGAGGCTTGAATTTATTCTTCACATCATTCAGCTTGAGAGATGTTGAACTAGTTCTTCCAATTTGTTTTTCTGACTTCAAGTCATTGCACATTTTCTTATAATACTTGACTTTGTCTTCTTAAGGTGCTCTTGGAGATTTTCATTTTAGCTCTTTTATTTTATCATTTCTTATATTCACTTTAGCTACTGTACTAAGGAGACCTGGTATAGTGCTGTGAGATAAAGCACCGGACTGCAAGGTTGGTTTGAATCATAATTGCAGTAGTTCAAACTCATCAGCCGCTCCTTGGAAAATCTATCCAGGGTCACTATGAGTTGGAACCAACTCTATGGCACTTAACAAAAATAACTACTTGCAAGAATCTCTTCTAATATTCATCTTGGGTCTTTTCTATGCTTCCAGTATTTTTAATGACTTTTAACTTTCTTCCTGTATGATGTTCTTGATGCCATCCCAGAAGTCTTCTGGTCTTCAGTCATTGGTATTGAATGAATGAAATCTGTTCTTGAGATGACCTTTAAATTCAGGTGAGGTATATTAACAGTCATATTTGACCTCTTATGGAGCTTTTAAAATTTTCTTCAGCTTCACTGTGAAGTTGCTTATGAGAAATTGATGATCTGTTCCACAGTAAATGTCTTACCTGGTAAGTAACATTTGGTGATAATACTTAGCTTCTCTATCATGTTTTTTTCTAACAGAAGTAGTCAGCTTGATTCCTGGGTATTCTATCTGGTAAGGTCCATGTGTATAGTCACCTTTTTTTATTATTTAAAACAGGTATTTGCAACAAGTTAAGTCCTTAGTTTTGCAAAATCATGTGATCTCCAGCATGATTTCTACCAGCAATGCCTTATTTTCAAACTACTGATTCTTCCTCTTTATTTCCAGTTTTCTCAAGACAATCACCAGAAATTATTAATGTATCTTGATTGCATGTTTGATCAATTTAAGACTGAAGAAGTCGGTACCAACTCATAGTGCACCTATGCACAACAGAATGAAACACTGCCCAGTCCTGGGGCAACCTCACAATTGTTGCCACACTTGAGCCTATTGATGCTGCCACTTTGCCAAGCCATTTAGCTTAGGGGTTTTCCTCTTTTTTGCTTACACTCCACCTTACCAAACATGATATTCTTCTCTAGTGACTGGTCCCTGCTGACAATATGTCCAAAGTATGAGAGATGAAGTTTGGCCATCCTGGCCTCCAAGAAGCACTCTGGCTGCACTTCTTCCAGCACAGATCTATTGATTCTTTTGGCAGCCCATGGCACTTTCAATATTCTCCCCCAACATCATAACTCAAAGGCATCAATTCTTCTATGATCTTCCTTATTCACTGTCTAGCTTTCTTATGCATATGAGGTTATTGAAAATACTATGGCTTGAGTCAGGTGCACCTTACTCTTCAAGCTGACATCTTTGCTCTTCAACACTTTAAAAAATTCTTGTGCTCCAGGTTTGCCTAATGAAATACATTGTTTGATTTCTTGACTACTTCAAATCAATCATCATTGACTTTAGTGGCTGGTACGTCATTTTGAATAATAGTGGCATTAACAAATTTTCCTTGGAATTTTAGGGGTATTATTCTAGAAAATCAAGCCAAGATAGATTTTGAAATGTTCTTTTTCATAATAAATGTAATGCCATTCTCTTCAATTTTTCTTTCCTAGCATAGTAAACCATATGATTGTCTAATTCAAAATGGCCAATACCAGTCCATATTAGCTCACTAATGTTTAAAATATTTATTTGTATACATCCCATTTCATTTTCTTTTTAAGTATTTATTGTGAATTATGTTATAGTTTACATGGGAGAACATTAGTTTTACATTCATCCTATCATATTTAGTTTCACTGCAATTTTAAAGTCCCCTGCATGCATCCTCAAACAACCAAAGTGTACACTCACACGCCTGGCCCCCGGCTGCCATCACACAGCCCCTCTCCCTCCCTGAGTCTAGAGTCCCCTGCTGCTCCTTCTCTCCATGCCATTGTCTCTGCCTCAATCCCTGACATTACTGCTCCTCTGGATAGGGTCCCCGCAGTTCATTTTTCTCCCTTTATGGTTCCAGGAACCTCCACTCCTGGACTGCAAAATCAACTACACCCCTTCTTTTGTTACAACCTTTACCTTTCCAACACTCACAATCAGTTCTGATAGCATTCATTCCCTATTGAACCACAAGAGTCTTATCCCCATCACCTTTTTTTTAAATGAATTTTATTTTTTTTTATGTAATTGCTTACATGGGAGAACATTAGTCTTGCATTCATTCTAAATTCATCCTATCGTATATCGTTTCATTGCCATGCTCACAATCCCCTCTATGCATTATCAACCAACCAAAGGGTATACCCTGCAGGCCTGCCCTCCAGTCATCAGAACACAGGCCCCTCTTCCTCTCCGGGTCCAAAGTCCCCAGTCTCCACGTCATCATCCCTGCCTCCATCTCTGGCATCACTGCTTCTCTGGGCAGGGTCCCGCTCTCCGTTCTTCTTTCTTGATGGTCCCAAGGACCTCTGCTCATAGACTGCAAAGTTAAACACTCCCCTCCTTGCTGCAAAATGTCTACCTTTACATTTCCAACCCTCACAATCAGTCCTGGTAACAACTATTCACTATTGTATCACAAGAGGCCTATCCACATTTCCTTTCATCAGCCCTGCCAAGACATATTGGATACTACTCAGTAGAGATTCTACCTTCCTCCATGTTGGTTACTACTCAATAGAGATTCTACCTTCCTCCACCCTCTGGACCTAGGTTTCCTCTTGAAAGCTTGTAAGTCAGTCACTTCTTGCCTTTGTAGCCCCCATTTTGGGTAGCCAATGTCCAAGTTGCCCATCCCTGTCTACTCTGTGTATGGAGGGGATGGGAATGATCCTTGCTGTCAAGATTTGTTCCCTCTTTTGAGCTACTGCATGCATAGGTGTAGGTCAAGTTCATCAAATTGAATTAGATAACTCTTTTTTTCCTCTTCTTTCTTCTTCTAGTTGAGCTCTAATCATCCAGTCATTGAAGCCAAATTAAGTGGGTATTGTCTGCAAGTGTGGGCATTCTTGTGCATATGCCCTCTCTTCTTATCAGCTGGATGCTTCACTCTCAACTCTAGTCCTCCATGGCTATGTAACTGACTCTGGGCCCAAGAGTCCCCAGGTCTTGCCACACTGTTGGTCAAACAGGTCTCCACCCAGGTCCACAGAAGTCTAATGAACGTTGCAGGGCTTAGCTTACAGCTTCTTTGCTGTTTTTCTCTCACTTCCCCTTATCAGTGACGAACGTGGTCACCAAAAAGAGCATGTATTCCCATTGAGTCTTAGTCTTGGCAGGGGAATTGCTCTGAGGGGACCCAACCACTTGCCTTGATGTCTTCTGAGTGAGCAACTTGCTTGTGCTTGTAGTAATCAGTTGGTCTGCCTCTATTGTTTTGTATTTTTCCTGTCGGTCTTTTTTCAAGAAGTGTCTTCTGTTTTTCTAGCCACTCCAGCCTTATCTGCTTGTCCTTTCAAGTGGAAATTTCCCTCCTCTCAAGATTCTGGATGCTGTTCAGGATTCCTCCTATGATCTTATGTAATGCAGAAGCTCTGCAGGAAGCCTCCTTCACTGGACACATTGTATCCCCATTTTAGATATTCCAATCAGTTATAGGCAGAAGATGGATTTACAAGCATTCTTTGGTGATATTTCTGGTTATTCCTTTCTCTCCCCCTCAAGTGTATATTTTATAATGGTATGCCAGGAAACCAAGATTCAAAAGCCAGCTAAGCATCTTAACATTATTTCCAACCCCTTTCCCCATTCCAGCCATGTGTCAATCCCTGTATCCCAGAGCCCTGTTGTTCTAAGGTTGTGCATACATCATTATTTACTTCTGTCCCACTTAGCCCATGCAAACTTGCCTAATTGTTCTCCCATTCACCTTGTTCTTCCATTCCTCTACCCCTTCTTGTATAGTACCCCTCTCCCCAGCACCCAAACTATCCTGTATCTATTCCCTACGCTGTGCTCCACCTTCCCCTCCCTCCCCTCATCACAACCCCCACATCCCAGTAACAAGCAAAGAAGCCTTCCCACCTTTTGGTATGGGTTCTTTTTCTTAGTCTTTTACAGTAGTGGTCCTATGGAGTATTTCTCCTTTTGTGACTGATTAATTTCACTCAACATAATGTCCTCAAGGTTCATCCATGTTATGCATTGGCTTGCCACTTCCTTGTTATTCTTCAAGGTAGCATAATATTCCATTGTGTGTATGTACCACAGTTTGTTTATTCATTCTTCAGTTGATGGGCACTTTGGCTGTTTCCATCTTTTTGCTGTTGTAAATAATGCTGCTATGAACATTGGTGTGCATATATCTTCTTGTGTTGTGGTTCATTTTTCTTGTGGGTAAATACCAAGTAGAGGAATTGCTGGATCATAAGGTATTTCTATTTTCAACCTTCTGAGGGAGCACCATATTGCTTTCCAGAGAGATTGAACCATTTTGCAATCCCGCCAGCAATGCAGGAGTGTCCCAGTCTCTCCACATCCCTGCCAGCATTTATTGTCCTCTACTTTATTGGTCTTTGCTGTTATTGTTGGTGTGAGATGATATCTCATTGTTTTGATTTGCATCTCTCTAATGGCTAGTGATTGTGAACATTTCTAGGAACTTTTTGAATTCATATTTAGATTTTTCTTTTATCCAGTTACTTTACACTACGGTGTTATTCAGTTCCCATATTTTCATCTTTATTCCCTAGGTCTTCTTATTTTTTTATTTCTAGTTTTATTGCACTGTGTTCTGAAAAGATGCTTTGTAATATTTTGCTGTTTGTTAATTTATGGAGGCTTGCTTTGTGACCGAACACATGGTAAATTCTGGAGAATGTTCTATCTTGTTTGATCGCTCCTGTAGCACTTTCCTAACTTCTTCTTCATTTTCCTCCACCCCTTTTTGGAGCATTTTAATTTGTTTTCATATCATTCTTCTGAATTCCTTCTCATGTACATCCAAAGCCTTCTTTTCTACTGAAAGTCTGTGTTTGCACCCAGCTCATTTGTCTCATATATTCTTTTCTGTTTTTAGACATGTGTTGAGATATTTTGTTGTGTTTTTTTTTGGACATTTTCTGTAGTTATGTAGGTTTTTATTGCTCAAATGGCTGTATGTTGCTGTGTTGTTAAGCTTACTGAGTGTGTCCTTGTGGATATGGTCTGGAGATAGGCTTCCTTTTTCACGTGTAATGCCTAGCAGTTGGTATTGGCTCTTGTTCAGATGGTGGGATGTTACAGGGTAGGTTTGTAGCTTGGATATATGAGCACAATTGTTGTGTCTTCTTGAGTAAGGTAGGAGGAGAAAACTCCCGCCCCCAAGAAAAGACCGAGACCAAATGGACCAAAGAAAGAAATAATATAAAAGCAGAAACAAAAACTACCAATCAAAAACAAAAGCAAAATCATAGCCAACTGTCCAGTAGCCTTTGCTGTGCAGGCAGAAATGAAGGGTCCTGCCCAGGTCAACTTTAGGGCTGCGTCCCAGAGTCAGCCATCATAAGAAGCAGTCTGTGGGATTCCTCTCTGTGGCATGTGAAAACTGTGGGCTCAATGCTGGACACTTTTGGGGGTGTGCTCTCACCCACATGAAGACATCCAGGTTGGGCAGTGAGGCCACGATCTGGTAGAAGAGGAAAGATATATGAAAAGTGAAAAATGAAAAATTGGTCACTCTTCTCCCTCCAGATATAGCTCTGTGGTTCTAGTTCTGAGTCACTGTCTCTGGTTGGCTGTGACTGAGTTAATCTTTCGCCCCCATCTTAGAACACTACTTCTTTCTCCTTGTACTTCTTCCTTTGCAGGAGAATCCAGAAAGTCATTATTTTCTGGATCAAGACACTCAGCTGTTCCAGGAGCCGCCATCTTGAGAAAGCTTATCTTGATTGTACCAGGATTGATAGGAT
>NW_006408654.1:7449144-7469586 GCF_000296735.1 Chrysochloris asiatica
GGAGGGTCAGAGAAAAAGAGGAAGACCTCCAACGAGATGGATCGGCCAGGTGGCATCATTGATGGACTCGGGGGTGGCAGCGGTGGTGAGGTTGGCCCAGGATCGAACATTGTTTCATTCTGCTGTGCATGGGGTCGCTATGAGTCGGTTCCGACTCGATGGCACCTGACAACAACAACAACAAAGCCACTTGTGTTTCTTCTTCTAAAATGCTCGAGTGTAGATATAGGAGAGTCCCAAGTGCAGTGCAGACAAGGAAAATCAAAATCTGAGGGCAGCTCCATAGGGCAGGAATCCCAAGAAGGGGCTCAGAGCAGGACCTTGGCATCGGAGCAGGGACAACAGCGGGTGACTGGTGACCAAGACCTGGGCAGGCATGCTACAGAACTTGTGGCATGGAGCACAGGAGCCAAGGCAACAAGAACAGGCATGCAGGGCCCTATAATGGGCATCTGGTTTTCCAGGTAAACTCAGCAGGCTGGCCCAGCAGGCAACACACAGTAGAGCAGGCCATTGGCTCAGGGTCAAAGAACCAAAGGTTGGAGGATCACCCACATATGAAAATCAGACCCAGTGGGCCCATTTCATTTTTGACAGTTTAAATTTTTCCTTGATTCATATTTCATAAATTCCATGTTCTGGTTATTAATGGATGTTTGAAGCTGTTTCTCCTCATTTTAAGTTGCACCCATCAGCAAATGAAGATCCTGAGAGTTTTGCTCCATTCATATTATTATGATTTTGAGGAGGCAACTTTTTTTCAGTGATATTTTGAATGCCTTCCAATCTGAGGGACTCATCTTCTGACACTATATCTGACAATGCTCTTCTGCTATTCACAATGTTTTTATCTTGTGGCAATATATCTAACAGTGTTCCAATGGTAGTCATAAGGTTTTCATTGGCTAAACTTTCAGAAGTAGTCAACCTCTCCTTATTCCTATCTGTCTTGGTCTGGATATTCCAATGAAAACTGTCCACCCTGGATTACTCTGCTAGTATTTAAAATACACTGGTGGAATAGCTTCCAGCACCATAGCAAATGCAAACAACCAGATCAAAACAAACTGACAGAAATGAGGTAGAGTAATCCTATGTACAATAGAACAAAATACTACCAGATCCTGTTTCATCCTCATAACAGGTCCTGTTCCTTCTTATTATATTTCAGTTGTGTTTGAATACACTGTACCTACTCATGGTATTTATATTCTATCAACTTCCAGAGCCTTGCTCTTTACCAATGCCTTCAGTGCACCTTGGACTTTTTCCTTCACTACCATTTGCTCTTAATCACATTCTACCTCTTGAAATGGTTGAACATTGCCATTTCTTATTGTTACAGTGATTCTGTGTATTTCTTCTATATTCCTTAGATGCTTTCTGCATCATTCTATATTATGACCATAGAATCCTTCAATATTGCAAGTTAGAGGCTTGAATATTTTCTTCAGTTCTTTCAGTTTGAGAAGTGCTGAGTGTGTTCCTCCCTTTTGATTTTCTAAGTTCAGGTCTTTGCATATTTCATTCTAACACTTGACTTTATCATCTTGAGTTGCTCTTTGAAACTTTCTAATCAGTTCTGTTACTTGCTCATTTCTTTCATATTCCCTAGCATCTCTAGTCTGGACAGCAAGTTTCAGTGTCTCTTCTTACACTCATTTTGGTCTTTTCCTTCTTTCTTGTCTTCTTAATAACCCTTTGCTATCTTCCTGTATGATCTTGATGTCATTCCACAAATCCTCTGGTCTTTGGTCATTAGTGTCTCATGCATCAAATCTGTTCTTGAGATGATTTCTAAATTTAAGTGGGATATGCCCAAAGTCAAATTTTGGCTCTTGTGGACTTGTTTTAATCTTCTTCAGCTTCAACCTGAACTACATATGAACAATTTACGGTCTGTTCCACAGTCTTCCCTTTGGCTTGCTTTGACTGATATGTAAATATGTAGTCACTTTGTATCCTTTGTATTCCATCTGCTTAGGTCCATGAGAATAGTCACATTTTATGTTGCTTTAAAAACATATTTGCAATGAATTTCAACACTGAAGTCACACACTTATCTATGCCCCAAAATTTGGAAGACAGTTACATCACCAACTAATTGAAAGAGATTCATATTTGTACCCATTCCGAAGAGAGGTAATCCAATGGAATGTGAAAATCATCAGATAATATCATTAATATACATTTGAGTAAAACTTTGCTAAAGATAATTCAAAAAATGCTACAGCCATATGTTTACAAGGCACTGGCAGAGGTTCAAGCTAGATTCATAAGAGGATGTGGAATCAGGGCTATGACTGTTGAGGTCAGATGGATCTTAACTGAAAGCAGAGGATACCAGAAAAATGTTAACCTGTGCTTTATTGACAATGCAAAGGCTTTCGACTGTGTGGATTATGATAAGGTATGTATAACATGACAGAGAATGAGTACTCTGGAATACTGAATTGTGCTCATGAGGAACATGTACATAGACCAACATGCAGTCATTTGAAGAGAACACAAAGACACTGAATGCTTAAAATTAAGAAAGTTGTACATCAGAGTTGTATTCTTCCATAATACTTTTCCAGTTTGTATGCTGAGTAAATAATCTAAGAAGTTGCATTATATGAAGAAGAACATGACTTCAGGATTGAAGGAAGATTCATTAACAACCTGTGATATGCAAGTTATATAAACTTGCTTGCTGAAAGCAAAGAGGACTTAAAATATTTATTGATTAAGATCAAAGACTACAGCATTTAGTATGGGTTTTACCTCAATGTAAACAAAACAAAATCCTTGCCACTAAACCAATAAATAACATCATAATAAATGCAGAAAACAGTGAAGTTGTCAAAGACTTCATTTTGTTTCTTCCACTATCAACACTCAAGGAAACAGCAGTCAAGAAATCAAAAGATGCATTGCAGTAGGAAAATTTGCTGCACAAGACCTCTTTAAAGTGTTCAAGAGCACAGATGTCAGGTTACAAACTAATTTGTGTCTTACCAAAGAAATGCTATTTATAAATAAATAACTTCATGGTGGTGGTGGTGGTGGTTGTGTGCCACAAAGTCAGTCCCTACACATAGTGACCCTGTATAGGGTTTCCAATGCTGCAAATATTTATGGGAGCAGAAAGCCTCATCCTTCTCCCATGGAGCAAATGGTAGATTCACATGGCTGACCTTCTGGTTTTCAATCCACCCCATAATCCACTACATTACCTGGGCTCCTTTCAGCTTCATATGCGTGTTAAAATTAAACAGTGAATAAGGGGGATCATAGAAGAATTGATGCATTTGGTTATGGTGTTGGAGAAAAAATATTTAAAGTACCATGGGCTGCTAGAAGAACAAAAAAATCTTTGTTGGAAGAAGTACAATCAGAATGCTCCTTAAAAGTCAGGATGGCAAGATGTAATCTCTTATACTTAGACAAATTATCAGGAGGGACCAATTCCTGGAGAAAGACAGCAAAATAAAGGAAGACCAGCAAAATAAAGGAAGACCTCCAATGATGTGGATCGACATAGTGGTAGTAGCAATGCTTCAAGCTTAGCTAGGATTGTGAGGATGGCCCTGGATTTTATTCTGTTATTAATAAGGTCACTATGAGGTGAAAGCCACTCACTGGCACGTAGCAATAATGTCAGCTCATGGTATAATCCAACATTTTTTACCATAAATAATTAAATCATTAATAATTCTCTAACTGAAGTTGTCAAAGATTTTATACTACTTGAATCAACAATCAGTGCTCATGGAAATATCAGTCAAATGCCATTTTCTTTGGGTAAATATATTGCCATATACTTCTTTAAAGTGTCGGACAGCAAAGATATCAAGATGTGTCTAAGCTAAGCTATAGTATTTTCAGTCACTTCATATGCATGTGAAATCTATATAATAATAAAGGAGGACCAAATAAATGGCACATTTATGTGGTGTTGACAAAGAATATTTGGTAAACCAAGAATTCCCCAAATAACAAACAAATTTTATATTGGAAGAAGTACAACCAGAATGTCCTTTAGAAAGATGGGTGATAAAATTAACCTCATTTACTTTGGACCAATCCCTAAAGAAAGACATACTGATTTGTTAGATAGAAGGTCAGTGAAGAAGAAGAGGTTCTAAATAGGATGGTGTCTTAGTGGTATGTGCTGTTATAACAGAAATACCACAAGCATATGGCTTTAACAAACAGAAATATATTCTCTGTTTAGAAAGCTGGAAATCCAAATTTAGAGTGCTGGCTTTCTCTTTATGAAAGTGCTAGGGAAAGGCCCTCGTCTCCTTTTTCAGCCTCTGTAGGTTCAGGGTTCCTTGGCAATCCCCATGTATCTTGAAGCAATCTTCCTTTGGATATAAGAGCTTTATAATGCAGGCACCCCAGTTCAAAATGTAGTAGTTGTTGTTGCTATTAAGTGTGGTGGACTTTGTTCTGACTCATATCAACCCAGTATAGAGCTTCCAAGGACCACCTAATAGATTTGAACCACTGACATTTTGTTTAGCTTGTTGTTGTTATTGTTATTAACTGACATTGAGTCTGTTCCAACTCATAGCGACCCTAAACGAAGTTTACAAGGAGCAGCTGGTAGGTTTGAACTTCCGACCTTGTGGTTTGCAGTTTGGTGCTTATCCAGAGTGCCACACCAGAAGTCCCTTTTGATTCACAGTCCAGTGCTTAATCTACAGTGCCACACCAGGACTCCGTTCATTTCTTTAGCCTTTTATCTGCAGGCCATACCCCTGGGAACTCCACTACATCAAATCAAAGTTGTAATGGGATTAAATGTGTTGCTGTTGTTATTGTTAGGGTCCATTGAGTCAGTGCCAACTCATAGCAACCCTATGCACAACACAGCGAAATACTGCTCAGTCCTGGGCCAACTTCACTATCATTGCTGTGCCTGAGCCCATTGCTGCTGACACTGTACCAATCCATGTTATTGGGGGTCTTTCTCTTTTTCTACAACCATCAACTTTATTAAGCATGATTCCCTTCTTCAAAGGAGCCTTGGTAGCATAGTGGTTTCGAATCGGGCTGTGAACTGCAAGGTCAGCAGTTCGAAACTACCAGCTGCTCCGTGGAAGAAAGATGAGACTTTCTGCTCCTATAAAGATTTACAGCCTCGGAAACCCTGTACAGGGTCGCTATGGGTCGGAACCGACTCGATGGCACATAACAACAACAACCCTTCTTCAGGGACAGGTCCATCCTGGTAATATGTCTGAAGTATGAGAGACAAAGTCTGGCTATCCTAATTTACAAGGGACACTTTGGCTGTACTTCTTTCAGCAAAGATCTGTTTGTTCTTTTGGCAGTCAATGGTACTTTAAAAATTTTCCTCCAACACAATGACTCAAATGCATTGATTTTTCAACAGTCTTATTTATTCATTGTCCAATTTTCACATGCATATGAGGTTATTGAAAATACCATGGCTTGGGTCAAGCACACTTTAGGCCTCAAATTGTCATCTTTGCTCTTCAACACTTAAAAAAGCTCTTATGAAGCCAATTTGCCTAATGCAATACGTCATTTGATTTCTTGACTGCTGCTTTCATGAGTGTTGATGGTTGATATGAGCAAAGTTAAGTCTTTGACAACTTCCAACTTTTCTCCATTTATATGGATGCTGTTTATTGGTCCACTGGTGAAGATTTTTGTTTTATTTATATTGAGAAGCAACCTATACCAAATGCTGTGGCTTTGACCTTCATCAGTATGTATTTTTTAAGTCCTCTTAGTTTTCAGCAAGCAAGGACGTATACTCTTTATATTGCAGGTTGTTAATGAGTCTTACTCCTATCCTAATGCCATATTTTTCATGATATAATCCAGTTTAAAAGATTATTTGCTCAGCATACAGATTGAATACGTATAGTGAAAGAATATAACCCTGTCGCACACCTTTCCTAATTTTAAACCATTCAATTTTCTCTTGTTGTATCTGAACAACTGCCTCTTAGTCTGTGTACAGGTTCCTCTTGAGCACAATGAAGTGTTCTGGAATACTCATTCTTCATAATGCTTCCATAGTTTGTCATGATACACACAACTGAAAGTCTTTTCATAGTCAATAAAGCACAGCTAAACATCTTTTTGGTGTTCTCTGCTTTCAGCCCAGATCCTTCTGATGTCAGCAGTGATATCCCTCATTCCACGTCCTCTTCTAAATCTGGCTAGTAAACTCTGGAAGTTCTCTGTTAAAGTATGGTTACAGGCATTTTTGTGTTATCTTTAGTAAAACATTACTCACATGGGATATAAATGATATTGTACGATGATTTCCACATTCCATTTGGTCACCTCTCTTTGGAAAGGGCACAAAGACTAATTTCTCACAGTCAATTGGCTAGGTAGTTGTCTTCCATATTTCTTGGCATAGATGATTTTGTTACTCTGGTGCCACACTAATTCGTTGAAATAGTTCAATTTGTATTGCAGCACACCTTTAATCCTCTTTATCACATCAGGTCATTTCGTAGGGAATCACCATGTAACAGTCACAGTGCAACACTCTAGGATCAGCACTAAACTAAGAAACACTAGGTTGGCAGTTCAAACCTGCTAACTGCTCCTCAGAAAACATTTGCTATAAGTCAGAATCGACTCAGTTGCACTAAACAACAACAGCAACAACATTACATATCAGCCAAACCACAGAGAATCATGGCTCAGTCAACTTGACATATTTGTTGTTGTTGTCAGGTGCCATCAGGTTGGAATCGACTCATAGCGACCCCATGCACAGCAGAACAAAACAATGTCTGATCCTGGGCCAACCTCACTACTGCTGCCACACTTGATGCCATCAATGGGACCACCTGGCCAATCCATCTCATTAGGGGTCTTCCTCTTTTTCTCTGACCTTACCCAGCATGACATTCTTCTCCAGCGACTGTTCCCTCCGGACAATATGTCCAAAGTATGAGAGATGAAGCTTAGCCATCCTGGCCTCTAAGAAGCACTCTGGCTGCACTTTTTCCAAATCAGATCTATTGGTTCTTTTGGCAGTCCATGGCACTTTTAGTATTCTCCTCCAACACCACAACTCAAAGGCATCGATTCTTCTATGATCTTCCTTATTCACTGTCCAGCTTTCACATCCATATGAGGTTATTGAAAATACCATGGCTTGGGTCAGGCACACCTTAGTCCTCAAGCTGACATCTCTGCTCTTATATACTTTAAAAAGTTCCTGTGCAGCAGATTTACCCAATGCAGTACGTTGTCTGATCTCTTGACTGATGCTTCCACGAGTGTTGACAGTTGATCCTAGAAGAAGGAAGTCCTTGACAACTTCAATCTTTTCTCCATTGATAAGAATGTTGTTTATTGGTCCAGTGGTGAGGATTTTTGTTTTCTTGACATTGAGATGCAATCCATACCAAAGGCTGTGCTCGTTGATCTTCATAAGTTGTTCGAACAGAGCATGGGAACACTGAATGTTTTAAAATTGGGAAAGGTGTGCGACAAGGTTGTATTCTTTCACCATACTTATTCAACCTATATGCTGAGCAAATAATACGAGAAGCTGGGTTCTATGAAGAAAAACATGGCATCAGGATTGGAGGAAGACTCATTAACAACCTGCGATATGCCGATGATACAACCTTGCTTGCTGAAAGTGAAGAGGACTTGAAACATTTACTTATGACATATTTGGGTGGACGCTATTCAACCTATGAGAGATATATGAACACATTTCTTACAACAATGTTAGCAATGATTGTGAGGATTTGAAGTCAGTGTTATATAGAGATCATTTAAATGCACCCAACAAAAGCAACAATTCTTTGCTAGGTAAATTCAAATGAGCCTTAGTAACAAATTCATACTAATAGCACTGATCAATGTACTTAATAAACACTCATATCTGAAAATACAGCAAATGTTGCACTTCTAAAAGTGAGATTTAGGAGTAAATAATTTTTTTACAATCCCTGGTATGGTGCTAAATATAAGGATTGTACTGCTAACACAAGGTTCAAATCCACCAACTGCTCGTTGGATACCCCATGGGAGGTCACTATAAGTCGAAACTGACTGGATGACAGTAAACAACAACATTGTGCTATTGAGTCCTGGTGTAGCCCTGTAGGATAAGCACATGATTACTTATCTCAAGATCAGTGTTTCAAAGTCACCAGGCACTTTTCAGAAACCTTATAGTGGGCCACTATGAATAAGAACCGACTCAGTGTCACTTAACAGCAACAACAGCATTTTAGTAAAGAATCTTTAGAAAGGTTATCAAGTCAAAGAAAATACTGGTCAGCCTGCTGTTTGTGAAACAGATGAATCCTAAAACCATTAAGTATTGATCCAGTCAATACACAGGAATGTTTGGACTTTAAATCTTAAGTGAGAGAAAGGAATCTACTCACTTCATATGTTGTTGTTTTGTTGTTGGTAAGTGCCATCGAGTTGGTTCAGATTCATAACAATCCTGTATAAGAGCAGCTGGTGGATTTGAAACTTCAAAATTTCAGTTAGCAATCCAGTGCTTATCTTTTAGTACCACACCAGGACTACCATACTTCATATGTTGTTGTTAAGAGCCATTGAGTCCATTCTGACTCATAGGGGCCTTGTATAAGGTTTTGCAGGAGCAGTTGGTGAGTTTGAACTACCAACCCTGTAGTTTGTAGTTCAGTACTTATCTTACAGTGCCACATAGTATGGAACAAAACCTGATGGACTAAACAAATAAAATGTCTGGGACTATAGTTCTGATGCTTGAATGGGAGAGTAAGATAAATCAGACTTCTAGGAAGAAATAGATTGTTTTATATAGAGAGCAAGTAGAAACACCTTGTAGACCAGGTGAAGCCTAAACACGAATGACTCTGGCACCTTATAGAGCAAAGCTCCGAAGCAGCAAATGTTAGGCCTGTCTTGAGATTGGTATCACTGTGTAAGTCAAAATACTGATGTAAACTTGAATGACCTTATTGGGAGAAGTGACTGGTAGCACAAGTCAAAATTGAAAGCTCCCATGGAAATTGATTCTCAGATTAATTTAAGATTCTCATATTCAAATAAAGTTTATAAAAACTAAAACAATACCTCTAACATGATCAGGATCAGATTCCCTAGCCCAGCTAAGCTTTATCTTTGTTATAGAGCCTTTTATGTTGGTTCTTATTTTGCTTCAAATGAAGGAAAACACTTATGTACTCTAAAAATTTATTTGTGCTTCAAATCTGACTAAATAGTGCTTTGCAACATCTAAAAGAGTTGAAAATGGTTTGGTATTAACTATTTCCCCACTCACTGCTCAATAGTTTATAAAAAACAAAATAAAAAACAAATCCCCTAAAAATTATATCCCACCCATATAGACATTTATTAATCCAATATTTATTAGAAAGCATACACAAACCTATCAAAAACTTTGTTCCCATAAGCCTTAGCTCTGTCGTTTTAGGCACCTGGTGTGACACTGTAGGATAAACACTGAAATGTTAATCACAGGGCTAAAGATTCAAACCCACCAGGTGTTCATTGGAAACCCTATGCAGGGTTGCTATGAGTTGGAACCAAAAACAGCCACATCTTACAATATTAATTACAATATTAATTCAAGGCTAAGCCTCAGTATTCCAGAACCAAGAAGTATTTTATAATTCCTAACATCACAAATCCATCTAAATCAATGGTTGGACTTGGAGCCTTGGATTTTTAAATACTGTCTTTACATATATAAATGGAATCCTGGTGTGGCACTGTGGGATAAAGCATTCAACCACTATGTTGGTTTGAACCACAAGGTCGGTGGGTGGTTCAAATTCACTAGCCACTCCTTGGAAATCCTATATATGATTACTATGATTTAGAACCGAATTCATGGCAATTAACAATACATATATAAAGTCTTTCAAAATATTTTAGCAAATAAACATTACTGCAGTATATTTAAACTTATGGAAGGACCTTGTGCCTGATCAACGGAATGGCGTTGTAACTACCCCCGCCCAAATTCTAAAATCGTTTTAATAATAGAGCAGAATCTGAGGTTAATTTTTGTAGCCTCGGCTGGCCCGCCGGCCCCTGGCACACTCGAACTTCCAGCCCTTGGAGCGAACGTAGGGTTTGGTGTGGCTGTGCGGGGTTCCGGGTGCCTTGCCGAAATGCCTGTACACCTCACGGCCCTTGCATGGACCAGACAGCAGGACAGTCCCACAGCCTTGTGGGAGTCCAAGGTCAGCTGGTCAAATGTGAGAATCTTGCCCCCAGCCTTGAGGATGCGGCTCCAGGCCCGGCTGCTCATGCGTAGTGCACACACCTTCAGCTTGGGCACCTCCTGAACCCTCACATCATGTATGATGGTCCCCACGACCACAGCTGTCTTGTTCTCCTGGCCAGGAAGCTTCATCTTCCAGATCATCCGAGAAAGGGACAGGGGTGGCCGGTTGGTGCGACTCATGAACAGCCTCTTCAGCACAACTTGGTTGAAAGTGGAAAAGTGGAATTGGTCTGTCTTGTCAGAAACCTGTACAGCTTGACCAACAGTCACAGGTAGATGTCCTGGCTCTTGGGCTCCTTGCAACAAACCTTTCGGTCCTTGTTGTGGCGGATGTTAACGCCCATCATGGCGCATTCTGCTCAGCCTGGTCCGGAAAGCTCAATTCATTTTTCCCAGCACAGAAAACTATGATTGTTGGATTTTAGCTCACTGATTACTAGAATACTGATATTAATTCATTTCACTGTGTTTTTTATGACTTCCAATTTTACTAGAATCATACTTCATACATTTCATGTTCCAATTATTATTGGATATTTGTAGCCATTTTTCCTCATTTTGAGTTGTGCCCCATTAGTAAACTTTTATTGTTGTTATGTGCCATTGAGTCAGTTCTGACTCATAGCAACTTTTCAGGGAGTGGCTGTTGAGTTTGAACTGCAGATCTGGCAGTTCAAACTGGCCTTGCAATCCAGTGCTTATCCTACACTATAGCACCATACCACCAATACCATTAGCAAATAAAGTTCCTAAACGTTTATTTCATCCACCTCACTGAAGTCAACTCTACTTTGAGGAAGCAACTCTTTCTCAGTCATATACGTGTTCTTTTTTTGGAGATTTAAAACATTTTTTATTGCAGTTAAAATCAGTATGTCTGATTCACTTCAGCTTCCCTGCCAAACCTGTGGCACGGTCTGCTTCAGCTTCTCTGCCTTCTCCTAATCGGTGATGACAAAGGTGTAGAGGTATCTGTTGCACCAAACCTTAAAATTCAAGCTGTCCTTATTTTTCTTGATATTGGTATTGATATTGATTTTCACCTGGCTGTGAGCAGGAAGTCCTTGATTTCCTCAATTTTGCAAGGCATGGCAGCGGGGTGCCTGTGGTCTGGTACAGCCAGCAGCAAGAAGCAAGGAAAATGGAAAAGCTCTCAGTCATATATTCAGTGCCTTCCTCCGAATTATATTAGACAATGTTCAGTAGTTATTCACAAGTATTTTAATGATTAGCTTTGTGGAATGGTCTACCTTTCCTTCTTCCTAGTCTGTCTTAGCCTGGAAGCTCCACTGAAACTCGTCTACCATAGGTTGCCCTTTTGGTATTTAAACAACCTGTGGCATAGCTGCCAGAATCACAGCAATACACAAATCACCACATTATGACAAACTAAGATACAAGCAACCTTGCTTGCTGAAAGTGAAGAGGATTTAAAATACTTACTTATGAAGATCAAAGACCACAGCCTTCAGTATGGGTTGCATCTCAAAGTAAAGAAAACAAAAATCCTCACCACTGGACCAATAAACAACATTCTTATCAATGGGAAAAAGGTTGACATTGTCAAGGACTTCGTTCTTCTTGGATCAGCCATCAACACTCATGGATGCAGCAGTCAAGAAATCAAATGATGTATTGCACTAGACAAATCTGTTGCACAAGACCTTATTAAAGTGTTGAAGATCTAAGATGTTAGCTTGAAGACTAAGGTGCATCTGGCCCAAGCCATGGCATTTTCAGTAACCTCATATGCATGTCAAAGTTGGATCGTGAATAAGGAAGACTGTAGAAGAATTGACGCATTTGAGTTATGGTGTTGGAGGAGAATATTGAAAGTACAATGAACTATCAAAGGAACAAACAGATCTGTGTTGGAAGAAGTGCTGCCAGAGTGCTCCTTGGAGGCCAGGATGACCAGACTTCCTCTCTCATACTTTGGACATATTGTCAGGAGAAACCAGTCATTGGAGAAAATATCATGTTTGGTAAGGGGAAGGTCAGAGAAAAAAAGGAAGACTCCCAGCAAGATGGATTGGCAAAGTGGCAGCATCAGTGGACTCAAGAGTGGCAACAAGTGTGAGGTTGGTCCATGACTGGCAGTGTTTTGTTCTGTTGTGTATAGGGTTGTTATGAGTCAGTACCAATTCAATGTCACCTAATGACCACAACAGCAACAACAAGATACAAGTGGTAGACAACCTTTCTTAAACAAAAATATCAAAGGGTGAAACTATTGTTTCTCAACATATACTCCATCTGGGTTTATATGCTAAAGACAGTGTTTGTAAATTCCCCAAATAATTCTGCACTCTAATTTACCCCATATCAAAAGAATAGTTTTGGCATCCTCAAGGGACTCAAATTATATTGCTTTTACATGTTCTTTGAGTTGTAAGGACAAATAGATGGTTGAACATACAAGATCAGGGCTGTAGTGTTGATGGGGTAAGGTTTTTAATGAACTTCTTTTAGGACAGTCTACTGTACCCTCAAAGAATTATCAAGTGCATTGTTATGATAGAAAAATTTTTTAAGTACAACTCTTCTGGCCCTTTTCTCACCAATGTAATTTTAACTTTTCTTAAAACATCTTTATAATAAGACCCTGAGATCGTTCTGTGTCCTTTGAGAAAATCTACTAGGATCATCCCTTTGACATTCCTCCCAAAACAATTGAAACAGCCTTTTGATTTGACCTCTATGCCTTGAATTTAACTGGCCCATCAGTGGAAGCTACTGTGTTGATTAGACTATTTGTTGTTGTTGTTAAGGACTAAAGGAGCTGTAGTGGCACTATAGGATAATACTGAACTATTAATCACAAGGTCAGCAGTTCAAAACCCACCAGCCACTCCTGGGGAGAAGGAGGAGCCTGTTACTGTAAAGATTGACAGTCTTGATAATATTGTATAATGTGTTGTAACTGGCTCCATGGCAATGGTTTAGTTTGATTTGGGGTTAATGAGACTAAAACAAGTGTATACTAAAAGAATTTGTTTATTGCCATCCACTGGTTGTAGAGACATGTTTAAACACATTTTGCTTGGAATAGACCTATTCATGGAATCCTGGTGTGGCACTGTAGGATAAGCACTTGCCTGGTAATCACAAGTTGAAACCCACCAGTCACTCCTTAGAAACTCTATATAGGGTCACTATGAGTCAGAACTGACTCAAGGACTCTTCAAAGCAGGAAAAACAAACCTGTACATATAAGAACTGAAACCTTAGTAACAATATGTTTGTACTTATCCTTATATTTTAATTCTATTGAGAAATAAACGGAATGTTAACAACATTGTTTTGCTGTTGCTTTCATTTCAATATTCTCAGCCTGTTATCAGGATTTAGAGGGGCCTCAACCCTTTAGTGGAGAGCCCTTGTCTTTGTTGATAAAGAATTATCAGGTTAGATGGAGAAAGATTCACATGAGCAAAATATTGAAAGATTTATTGAAAGGAAAAGACCCAGCTAGAGAATATTAGGTGATCCTTAGGCAATGCTAGTCCTTGTCTCCCCAGAGACTTTTCTGGGATTTAAAATGTTTTAGGTGGGATAGTTCATCATGTTTATTCACAGGGGAAAGTGGGGATTTCCAGGAAGTGGCTCATATAGGAGGGGCCATGTGGGCTAATGAGTCAGACTGCATAGTCATTTGAACTGTAAAGTTGGTGGTTCAAGCTCATCAGCTACTCATCAGAAACCATATACAGGGTTGCTATGGATTAGAATCGACTTGGCAGGACTTAACAACAACGTGCTAATTGGGTGTGTATACAACATTTCTTCAAGATGGATTCAGTTGCAAAGGCCTCTGGTAGGGGTAGACAAAGCTTATTCTGAAATGTCTAACATGTGTTTCTTCTGGATCTTGGTTTAAACCCCTCCAATGGCTGATGTTCTCCTTTGTCACAGTAGAAGATGGTCCTTAAAATTCATGCCTAGGGAACTTGTCTAACTAGTCCACACTATGAAATATCTTACAAGGAAATGAAGTACAGATTTTTAGTGGTGGGTTTCCTAATGGCATGTCCTATTTTACAAAGCGGTAAAATATGGAATTTTTATGGGTGGTCTTACTTAATGGTCTATTCCAGGGTGTCTGCTCAGCTCTGTGCCCTGAGCATGCCCTGCACATCTTTACAATTGCTTGCACAAGCAGGCCTCAATATTCCTTAAGGTTTTAGTCACAGTACTCTAGTCAATGAGTATCTCATGTTTAATCCTTATTTCTGAACACCCTTTTCTTCCTGTGTCAAGTCTCCATGGCTCTTTAATCAATTAAATAAAAATAACTTCAGTAGTTCACTATTGATATTACTCCCATTTTTCAGATGAGGAAAATGAGTCAAATAGTGTAATACTGTTTGTAACAAAGCATTTAAAATATGCCATGTGTCATTCCATTTTTCATAATGTATGCTTTATAGTATGCAGAAGCTTGAAATGGTTTGATTAGTTTCTAATTAAGAGCATACAAATGACTACATTAAAAAGTATGTTACTGTTATTATAGTTCAAATCATTATTGTAGTTCAAATCCAATTACTGGGGAATCTATAAGCAACTATCTGGAACACATTCTCACTATCGAGTGATAAATATATTTTAAGTATTATTACAAAATCTAATCAATTATATATATAGCACATTTGCAATGGCTTATAATCTTTCAAATGTCTTGATATCTGTTAATGGTTACATCAGTATCATATTGTAAATAACACATCATTATAATTTAATTTTAATTTTCACATTCAAGTAATATAAAAATGAATGTTTGTTTTTTTAAGGAAAGAATAAATTAAATGTTTTCTGAATTTAATTTCTTTATAATATTCTAAGTAAATGAGATAAGGAAAAGAGGAATAAGGTAATTCATGTGAATCTTCATTGTTTCCTGTCACAAGATAAATATGAATCTGTTATCAATTTTCCATACTTTCAATGAGATTTTGCTAATTAAATAATACATTTAGGAAGAAAAATACACTATATCACTGGTTTGATTTCTAAAATATTGCCAGAAATATGATGCACTGTTTTTGTTGCATGCCACTGAATCAGTTCCATATAAGGTTTCTGAGAATGGCTGGTGGGTTGAACTGCCAACCTTGCAGTTAACAGTCCAGGGTTTATCCTACAGTGTCACAGTGGGGCTCATGATTCACTAACAAAAATGTTTAAGGAAATGTTAGAAACTTTTCTATATTTAGATTGTATTGATCATTTTCACTTTATGGTATAGATGCATTTCAACAAACTTTAGGAAGTTTAAAGATGCTAATCTGCTTCTTTTGAAGATCTTGCTAAAGTTTCTTTTGTTTGTATGCATTTCAATTTTGATTTAAGTCCTTAGAGTAAAATAGGAGCAAGATAAAAATTAGAAATTCTACTTTGAGATTATTTTAGCACATGACTTTGCACAACAAGAAAAAGAACATGATAGTTAAGAGAATATTATGCTTAATCTGAGTGATGTTCAATGGCTAGAAAAACACTTGATAAATGAAACCATATAAGGTTATAAGGAAGTCCTGGTGTGGCACTGTAGAATAAGCATTAGACCTCTACCCACAAACCTGCCAGCTGTTCCTCAGAAATCTTAGAGTGGGTCACTATGAGACGGAACTCACTTGACTCCATTTAACAACAGTAAGATATTTTTAAATGATTTTGACACCAATGCAGTTGAAAAAGCTGCTGATCTCTGTGAAGGCAGCTACATGAGCTATAACTGTATTATTAAAATGTGTCTGGAGAACTCTTGCTTTGTCTCCATGTAATCTGAGTAATTCTTTTCAAATTCTAAATCAACTGAGCTCCATCTAGTGCTCAAAACCCTTCAGATGACTTCCTGTCTCTAAGTCCTTCATTTGAGATTTTTCTGCCTTTCCCTGCCCATCTCTGACAGTCCTTTCTCTCATTATGTTCTTTCTTGCAGTACTTTGAACACACACATCTCAAACCTTTGTGACTTTATTCCAACTGTTTTCTCTACTTGGAAGTCTTTTATGTTGGTCCAAAAAGCCGTGGCTGGATCTCTTATTTCAGTGAATATCTAGTTGAAGAATACTGAAACCACTCTATATAACACAAGCAGAGATAAATATAATGGAACAATTTGATAGCAGAACAGATGGAAGAAATAAAAGAGCAAAATGCAAACCAGGGTACTGATTAAGAACTGTAATAGAGTTAACTACTTAACTGTAGCTAAGAGGTTATAATAATAATAATAACAACAACAACAAAGAGGTTATAGTAGATAAAACAATGCCCTCCAGCTTTGAAGACATTCCATCCTAATTCTTAGAACCTGTGAATATGTTCTTTGACTATGGGAAGGATTTCTTTGCAGGTGTAATTAAAGTTACTGATCAGCTAACATTCTAATTAGAGGATTATCATAGATTGTTATTGTTGTTAGGTTCCCTTATGTCAGTTCAGACCCATAGTGACTCTGTATAGGGTTTCTGAGGGGCACTGACCTTGCAGTTCAAACTGACTTTGCAGGCCAGTGCATTAACCCACAGCACTATACCAGGACTTCCCAATGTAATTACAATGGTTCTTATAAGCAGAAGAGAGAGGTATAAGAGCCAAAGATGAGAGTTTGAAGATGAAACTCTACTGGTTTTAAAGATGGTCAAGGGTACCAGGAATCAAGAAATACAGAAATCTCTAAAAGCTGGAAAAGGTAAGAATGGGGTTATCTCCCAGAAACTGCAGGAGTACAGCACTACTGACAGCTTGATTTGAACCCAGTGAGATCCATTTGAGCCTTCTAATCTAGAAACTAAAGAATAATACAATTGCACTGTTTTAAGCCACTAATTAAAATGCTCGGGTAGCGTAGTGTTTTACGAATCGGGCTGTGAACCGCCAGGTCAGCAGTTTGAAACTACCAGCTGTCCCACAGGAGAAAGATGAGGTGTTCTGCTCCCGTAAAGATTTACAGCTTTGGAAACCCTGTAAAGGGTCGCTATGAGTCGGAACCGACTCCACGGCACCCAGCCACCACCACCAGTAGCATAGTGGTTGCTAGTTGGGCTGCTAATCTCAAGGTCAGCTGTTTGCAACTACCAGCTGTTCCATAGGAGAAAAATGAGGATTTCTGCTCCCATAAAGATTTACAGCTTCAGAAACCCTGTACAGGGCACTTAAGAGTCCGAACTGACTCCATGGCACACAACCAACTAACCAGCCAAAGCTACTAAGTTTATGGTAAATTTTGACATTAGCCAATAACATACTAATACACCATTATTGGTCCTATAATCCTACATGAATTTCTGAGCTAATTAAAACACTCCTCTCCATCATCAGGAGACAATGACAACATTGTTAAAACCCCTGGAACTCTTGGTCACCTTCAATCACCTGTGACAGCCAGACCCAAGAGAAAAGAGCCTTGTCCCACCAAAATGCCCACTAGTGCCTCCTGTTGATAGAATCTAATCTGACATCATCCCATAATGGTAATGGTAGTAGTTGTATGCCTTCAAATCAGTTCTCAGTCATGGTAACCCCATATAGGGTTTGTTTGTTTTTTAAGGTTTTTATTGTGGATTGAGTGAAAGTTTACAGGGCACATCATCAGTTTCACACTCAACCATTCATATGACTTGTTTCATTACATTGATTATAGTCCCCTCCATACATCACCATATAGGGTTTTAAAGGCCATAAATCTATAGGGGAGCATAAAGCTTCATTTTTCTCACACCAAGCTTCTGGTCCATTTACACTGCTGACCTTGAGATTGACAGCCTAGTTTATAAACCACTACTCTACCAGTGCTCCCATAATGTTGTTGTTGTTGTTAAGTGCGGTGGAGTCTGTTTTGACACATAGCAACCCTTTATAATATTTCTAAGGCTATAAAACTTTAACAGAGCAGAAAGCTTCATCTTTCCCTTGTGGAGTGACTTGTAAATTTGAACTACAATACTGCCAGCCCCTGAATACAAAGGTTGAAAATGGAGGTGAATGTTTACTGCCAAAATTCCAGAAGGGTTTAGTGCAAATTAAATTTCTGTATTATATCCGGTCCTCTACTTCATCACTTGTCTCTCCCTTAATCTGAGTTACTTCATTGTATATATCCCCTTACATCAGATTTATATACCCCTTTATATCAGATTGCATATTTATGGGTTTATTTTTTTACTGTTTGTTTCGGTTTGATCAGCAAATCCAATGCCAGACTCATAGTATATTCTTGAATATTGATGTGTTGTTATTGTTAAGCTTGAGCTCACTGCTGCCATTCTGCATTGTGGGCAACTTCCTCTTTTTCTCCGACCATCTTCTTTACCAAACATAATGTCATTCTAGAGGGACAGGTCCCACCTGATTATATGTACAAAGTATGTAAGATGTTGTCTCTCCATCCTTGCTTCTAAGGAGCATTCTTGCTGTACTTCTTCCAAGACAGATTGTTTTTATGTTCTGGGAGTCCATGGCACTTTCAATATTCTTCTCCACACTATAACTCAAATGCATCAAATCTTCTACAGTCTTCCTTATTAACTGTCCAACTTTCATATGTTTATGAGGCAGTTGAAACACAGTAACTTGAGTCAGGCAGACCTTAGTCCTGAAACTGATATATTTGCTTTTGAACACTTTACAAGAGGCATTGTTCAGTAGATTTTCCTAAAGCAGTATGTCTTTTGATTTCTTGATTTCTGCTTTCATGAGTGTTGAATGTGAATTCAAGTAAATTGAAGTCTTTGACAGCATCAAACTTTTCTCCATGTATCATGATGATCAAGTAATAAGGATTTTTGTTTTCTTTACAATGAAGTACAATCCATATTATAGGAAATGATTTTTACCTTCATCAATATTTTGCTGTATTTACATATCACAGACTGTTAATGAGACGTCCTTCAATCCTGATGACACTTTCCTTTTCATTTAATTCAGATTCTCATTATATTATCTCAGCATGTTGTTGTTGTTATTGTTAGGTGCCACTGAGTCCATACTGACCAATAGTGAGCTTATGCACAGCTGAACGAAACACTGCCCATTCCTGGGCCAACCTCACTACTGTTGAAATGCTTGAGTCCATCGATGCTGCCATTTGGCCAATCCATCTCACTGGGGAGCTTCCTCTTTTTCTCTGACCCTTCACCTTACCAAACATGACAACCTTCTCCAGTGACTGGTCCCTCTGACAATATGTCCGAAGCATGACATATGAAGTTTGGCCATCTTGGCCTCCAAGGAGCAGTTCTTCCAACATTGATCTGTTTGTTCTTTAGGCACATTCGATATTCTCCTCCAATACCATAACTCAAATGTGTCAATTCTTCTATGGTCTTCCTTATTCACTGTCCAGTTTTCAGATGCATATGAGGTTATTGGAAATACCATGGCTTGGGTCAGGCGCACCTTATTCCTCAAGCTGACATCTTTGCTCTTCAACACTTTACAAAGGTCTTGTGCAACAGATTTGACTAATGCAATACATCATTTGATTTCTTGACTGCTGCTTCCATGAGTGCTGATAGTTGATACAAGAAGAATGAAGTTCTGGACAACTTCAATCTTTTCTCCATTGATAAGAATGTTGTTTATTGGTCCAGTGATGAGAATTTTTGTTTCTTTTACATTGAGATGTAATCCATACCGAAGGTTGTGCTCTTTGATCTTCATCAGTAAATGTTTAAAGTCCTCTTCACTTTCAGCATGCAAGGTTGTATCAGCTGCAAATCATAGGTTGTTAATGAGTATTCCTCCAATCCTGATGCCACATTTTTCTTCATAGAACCCAGCTTCTCAGATTATCTGCTCAGCATACAGGTTGAATTAGTATGGTGAAAGAATACAACCTTGACGCACACCTTTCTTAATTTTAAAACATTCACTGTTCCCATATTCTGTTCAAACAATTGTTTCTTGGTCCAGGTACAGATTCCTCATGAGCACAATTAAGTGTTCGGAATACTCATATTTCACAATGTTGTCCATACCTTGACGTGATCCACATCATTGAAAGCCTTTACGTAGACAATAAAGCACAGGTAAACATCTTTCTGATAGTCTCTGCTTTCAGCCAAGATCGATCCGACAGCAGAAATGATATCCCTCATTCCACGACCTCTTCTGAATCCGGTTTGAACCTCTGGAAGTTCTCTGTCAATGTATGATTGTAGCCGTTTCTGTATTACCTT
>NW_006408654.1:7470826-7507987 GCF_000296735.1 Chrysochloris asiatica
ATTCTATTATTAATTGTTTGGACCTCTTTCTGTAGGTTTTGAATTGTTTCCAATGCTGTATCTATCTTAATTGATTGTTCCTGTAGCACTTTCCTGACTTCTTCCTTATTGCTCTCAACTCTATTATATAGTGTTTTGATACATTTTATAATCATTTTTCTGAATTCCTTCTCAGGCTTTTCCAAAGCCTGCCCATCTTCCAGTATAGAGTGTAGGTCTACTTCAAGCTCATTTGCCTCAGTCACTTTATCTCGTTTCTGGACATGTTCACATATGGTCATCTGCTTCTGTTTTTTGGGCATCTTTAGGTGTTATCTGTGGCCTTAATACTTAGATGGGTATGTATTATGGTATTTTTTATGCTTTCTGAATGCCTCCAGGTAGATGTGATCAGGAAATGGGCTTCCCTTTTCATTCCTCTTCCTGAGAAGTTTCAAGATGCCACTGTTGGTCATTGTGACATAACTTAGGGTTTAATTTTCAGCCTGTTTCCTTTTTTGTCTGCTTGTCCCACTCTACAATCCCCATTCAGGCCTTTTTTCTAGTTATAAACAGTTCAGGGCCAGCTGTGGCCATTTGGTTTTAAGTGGAAACTGTCACTTTAAATTTCGAAGAGATCTGTGTTCCTGCATAGTAGAACTCTCCGAGGGTGGGGCTGAGGTGTCCACTAGCTCAGACACCCCTATAGTCACCAGAATGGAGGTACACAAATAGCAAGGGACCAATGAACAGATACCAAAAGTAAACAGTGTCCACAGCTCTATTTCTGCATCTCTGCCAGGCATCTGTGGCCGCTTCGATCCTTCCCCTGCTTGGCCTACACAAGACGGCGGCTCCTGAGGCAGCTGAGTGTCCTGAACCAGAAAGCACTGGATTTCTTGCTTCTGCCACAAACTCCCCTAATTGTAAGCCTTCCAACCTTCTAAATATTCCTTTATATGTTGTTCAGAGTTCTGAGACCATCCCCTGACCCTGCTTGGTCCTGTATTCTGTGTTGTTGCTGGGGAAGCTCCTCACTGCACGTCCACCTGATCCAGCATCTTGTTTGTTCTTTGGTACCACAGGTTCTTGATCCTATGCTAACTCTTGAAATTTTTGAACATTGACCATTTCTTTTTGGTACAGTGACTCTGTGTGTACCTTGCACCTTCTTTTGATGCTTTCTACATCATTCAATAATTTGCCCAAGAGATCCTTCAGTATTTCAAGTTGTTTGTTCTTGTTGTAAAGTGTCATCGAGTCTGTTCCGAACCATTGCGACCCTGTATAGGGTTTCTGAGGAATAGCTGGTGAGTTTGAGCTGCTGACCTTGTAGTTCAAGTGGCTTTGCATTTAGGTGCATTAACTCACATTGCAACACCAAGTTGAGGGTTGAATTTTTTCTTCAGTTCTTTCAGCTTGAGAAATGTTGAGTGTGTTTTTTCCTTTTGTTTTTTTTAATTCCAGGTATTGTCACATTTAATTATAATACTTTACTTTGTCTTTTCCAGCTGCCCTTGTATTTTCTGTTCCATTCTTTGGCTTCCTCATTCTTCAATTTGCTTTAACATCTCTATGCTGCAGAGCAAGTTTCAGAGCCTCTGCTGAAATCAACTTTGGTCTTTTGTTCTTTCTTATATTCTTAATGACCTTTTGCTTTCTTCCTTTTTGATGTTTTTTTATGGCATTCTACAGCTCTTCTTGTCTTTGGTCATTAGTGTCTAATATATCAAATCTGTTCTTGAGATGCTCTGTAAATTCAAATGGAGTAAGCTTAAGATCACATTTTGTCTCTTGTGGATGTCTAATATTTTTCTGCTTTAGTCTAGGCTCACATATGAACAACTGATATGCTGTTCCACAGTTGACTCCTGGCTTTGTTTTAACTGATAATATTGAACTTGCCCACCATCATTTCCCACAGATGTAATCAGTTCAATTACTGCATAAGGTCCATGTATATAGCCATATTTTACATTGTTTTAAAAGGTATTTGCAATGAATAAATCTTTGGTTGTGCAAAATTCTATCTTGTAATCACCATCATCATTTCTAAAACCACGTCCATATTTTCCAAATAGTGAACCTTCTTCTTTGTTTTCAACCTATGTATTCCAATCACCAGTAATTACCAATATATCTTAATTGCATGTTTGACCAATTTCAAACTGAAGAAAATTATAGAATTTTTCAATATCATCATCACTGGACTTAGTTGCTGGTACATAATGGGTTTTCCATGTAGGAATATGGCTATTATCCTATCCCAGACAGCTTTGTACTTCAAGATAAATCTTGAAATGTTATTTTTGATGATGAGTACTATGTCATTTGTCTTGATTTGTTATTCCCAGCATAGTAAACAATATGATTGTCAGATTCAAAATAGCCAATATCAGTCCATTGCAGCTCACTAATGTCTAGGAGATCAATCTTTATGCATTTCATTTTTGACAACTTCCACCTTTCCTAAGATCATACTTTGTACATTTTATGTTCCAATTATTAGTAGAAGTTTGCAGTTCCAATTATTAGTGGATGTTTGCAGTGGGTGATTCTTCCCATTTTGAGTTGCATCCCATCTGCAAATAAAGGTCCCGAATGTTTTACTCCATTTGTGTCAGCAAGGTAAACTCAACTTTGAGGAGGCTGACTTTCCCAATCATATTTTGAGTGCCTTCCAACCTGAGATGCCCATCTACTGTCACTGCATTTGACAATATTCTGACATATATTTAGTATACAGATTCATTTACTAGTGATGGAAAATGAATTAGAAAGTAAAATCTGCTAAACTCTTAGAACATAGCAATTTGTCAATATTTTTTAATAGGATACAGAATTAGCAGTCTAAAGCTAGACTGCCTCTAGAAACACAAATATTTAAAATTATATTGATTTTTTTTTCTTAGAGAGCAATGGTTTTATATATGGTTGATTACTTACACATCTGAGCTAATTCCATGAAGTCCTTATTCTTTATTGTGTGCAGTCACTGAAGTGTCAGCTTGTTATTTAGAAGTATAAAATTAATTTTTAATATTTGCTTCTTACCTATATTGCCTTTTGGGTAACTTACTTTTTATTCAAGGGAAGAGCTAGATATTATTGAAATCACTTCTTAATAACAACATTTTTGCCTTCTATTGCCGGAGAAAGATGAGGCGTTCTGCTCCCATAATGATTTACAGCCTCGGAAACCCTGTGCAGGGTCGCTATGAGTCGGAATTGACTCCACGGCACATAACAACAACAACAACAATCAACAATATATTTAGGAATCAATTTATTTTATTCCAACATAATGATAATCCTATTCTTGTTGTGTGAAGTGACTTTGAGGTGGTTCTGACTCATAGTGACCCTGTAAATGGATTTCCAAGGAGTGGCTGGTGGATTTGAACTGCCAAACTTGTGATTCAAACCAACCTTACAGTTTAGTGCATTATCCTTCAGTGCCACAATACTCGTTGTTTTTGTTAGGTGCCATTGAGCCAGTACTGATTCATAGTGACCCTATGCACAACAGAATAAAACACTACCTAGTCCTAGGCCAACCTCACAATCATTGCTATGCCTGAGCCCATCACTGCGCCATGGTACCCATCCATCTAATTTGGGGGAGTGTGGCAACTTCTTCTTTTTCTCTGACCCTCCACTTTACCAAACATGATGTCTTTCTCCAGTGATTGTCCTTCCTGACAATATGTCCAAAGTATGAAAGACAAAGTCTGGTCATCCTGGCTTCCAATGAGCACTCTGGTTGTACTTCTTCCAACACAGATCTATTCTCTTGGCAGTCCATGGAACTTCCAACATTCTCCTCCAACACCTTAAGAGTCAGTAATGCACAAGAGCTAATGGGCTTCTCCCTAAAATGAGTATTCAAAATGTACAGCTAAGGATGCTCTCTAACTTTTACATGGTTTTGGAATGAACCTGCTCTTCAGAGAAACAGCAGACACTAGTTTCAGATTTTTCAGATTAGGTGAGATGCAACATTTTCAAACTTTCTTTAGAAACTACGAAATTCTGCTTTAAAACACTTTGAATATAAAATGAATTGTGATTTCCCATCAGACTTAATGTGTATTTTCTATTGCCATTGGAATTTTTTTAAGATTAAAAGAATTTGAATAAGAAATTCTCACTAGGGATAAAATATTTATAAATGAAATTAAATTATAATGTTCATGAATGTTTAAATTAAATGTTTTTAAATGCAAGATTTTTAAATGCAAATGTTTTAAAATGTAACATAGAGCTACATTGCATCTTCACAGCCTTTTAAAATAAAATATTTAATTAACTATTAATTAGTTAGCACTGATGATGCCTTTACATTGGTGTAGCTGTGTATCATCAAGTCATTTTTCACTCATAGGGACCCTGCATAGGATTTCAGAGGATTCAAGTCTTTTTGGAAGCAGAAAGTCTCATCTTTTTTACAGATTTTTTCTCTTCTAATAAGACTAAATTTATTCAATACCCTAGTAAAATTTTGATTATAGTATCCAACAGTATTAAAATGTACAAAACATATTTTAGATTTCTAACATGTTAATACAAAGTTCATGGCTACTTACAGTAACCCTACAGGCAAAGAGAGGTAGAAAGGGAAAAAAAAAGGTCTAGTACTAAATAAATAAATAAATACAGACATAGAGATGGTCCATATTATAGTATATTCTATCCCAATACTGCAACCAAAATGTTCAAATCAAAAAGAAAGAGAAAAAGAAAAGAAACCATTTCAAATACAACTCGGAAGGAAGATGGTAAGATTGGGAGTCTTGTAATGCACCTCAAAGGCTGTGGGCACGCCGACCCAACTCACCATGCAATCTGTGCATATGGGGATATGTAGCATGGAGGTTTCCACCGAAAGAAGAAATATAAAATTTTTGGTTTTGATAATGAATTATAAAACTATAGGATGTCCATAAAAATTGGCTCACTCCTTATTGATACAGATACTATCTAATTTTTAAAATCCAGTTTTAAAAATAAACACTGCAAATTGTTACTATTAAAGTAATCAAAATGCTCCTCCCACAATTACTAACCTTAACTGGTGATAGTTTTTTCCTGAACTTTTAGAAAAGAGACAATGAGAGTACTTTGGTTTTGGGTTCAAGTGAGAGGCCTTTCATGAAGATATTGGATTTGAAACAATCCATTCAGGATTTATTTATTTTTTTATCAAAATCTCAATGTTCAAAAAGCTAGACTAGGAGAAGCCAAACAAAATCAACCCACTCAGCATTGACATATACCTCTTTTCTTTTAGTAGAATTTTACTTTAAATATAGAAAGGAAAAAACAAACAAACAAACCCAAATAGGTCAAAACAAATCAAACACCCACTATACACAGATAAAACCTTCACAGAGGTCAACTGAAGTAATCCAGAGCTAAAACTGAATTGTGTAGATTTTCAGTGACGTCACCAAACAGTCATATAACACAAGCAAAAGTTAAATATTTACACACTCAGCAAACCCTCTAAGAAATGCACCCCAAGAAGCATTAACCTGTTTTATATCATCTTGAAGGCTTGCACATTTTATTTTCCAGATCATTTAATGTTTTTTATAGAGTGTATTTGTTCTCTATCATGTGGTAATGCTTTGGTACCAATTTAAAATTGATTATCCTAAAAACTTGTCATTTTCCCAAGAGAAGCTTTGATTCTGTTTCAGAGGTTTCATATCAATAAAATTAAATATTAATATGGAGGGAGGTCAAACTGGATACAACATATGCAGTCAAGGTATTTGTGTGAAAACCTAAGTCTGTCCTGCTATTATTTCAGTAGTACAGGCTTGAATCTTCAGAATGTTGGTAAGACCTTAATATTTCAAAAATATTAACAAAAATCTCTAGGGGCCATTCCATGTTACTGAATTATGACAAATTTATTATCATGAGGGAAAAGAAGTGTAGCCAGCCATCTTCAACAATGCCCCAGCCACTGCTTCTCAATATAGAAAGACTAAAACTACATAAAGTTTATCATACAACAAAATCTCATCTGTCCCCTGAAACTCCCCTCTTCATTCATTAGGAGATTTAAAAAAACAAAAAAAAAGACAGAGCACTTTAGAGCAGCATTCAGCTTTCCTATGAAATACTCAGTATCTTAAATATTATATGTACACTTTTTTGTGTGTGAACTAGATACTGACTTCAAAGTTTGTGGAACTTGGAGAAAAATAGCCCATTCAAAACCGTTCTACATATTGTCTTCTGGCAGAATAGTAAGTATCCAAGTTAAAATAGGAGGGTTACTTTGTTGTGTCTTTCCAAACTTTAAACTGTTTTTGTTTCCCTTCTACATAAAACTCAGTCACCACATCTGAGTGGAGATGGTTCGGGGCTCTGGCCCTGGTGCCTCTGGCTTCTCAGCAGCTGCTTTCTTACTGCTGCAGCAAGGCTTGAATAGATGTGTGTCCATGAGCACTTCCCCAAAGTGGCTCTTTTAGATAATCCCATACCATATTTTCTGTCTTTCCAGTATGTAAGATCTAAAAAGGAAATGACTGGTGTTCTAATAGAGGCAGGAGCCATCTCTGTACCTGAACCATCATCTGACTGGTTACTGTAGCCAGGAGACTGGGCTGGAGAGGCACTTGAGGGGGTACTGTGAGCATCAGAGTTAAGAGTTTAAATTCCTTCTGTAGTTTGCTGATCTGGTTGCTTTTTCTCCCTGTTTCCAGATAGAGTTTTCACTTTCTTTGGTTTCAATGTAGTCTTTAGACTGGGCCTTGCCCTTGCATCTACCACATGATTCCAATTTTTTTTTTTTTTTTTAATCCTGCTGGCAGTTTCTTCCATCTTTTCACAAGCATGAAGCAGGCATTGCAGATGTCTCAAGTATGAGTCTTATGCAACCCTAAACTGATTTGGAAATCCTTTTCATAGCGCTTACTGTCAGAGAAGTGAGAATTTGAGTACTTAGCTCTGCAAATTCAGCAGCCTTCTATACTTCGGTACATCTTTGGCTTGTGAAAACCAAACATCTTTTCTTCTGAGCAGCTATCTTCCAAAAGCAGCCGTTTCACGTGTAAAAACATTCTGAAGTTTGGAGTGCACGCCAGCCCAGCCCCCTCCTCCTCAAACTCCCTTGTCTAGCTCTTCACAGCGTTTTAAAACAAATGATTTAATTGAACAATCCAGGGTCTGGGACTGCATTGCTAATGTTTCATACAACAACAATATATACATATTTTGGTCATTGCTGGAGTCTGGTAACTGATTCCAACTTCTGACAATCCTGAGTATAAGAGGAGAACTGCTCCATAAGGTTGTCTAGACTGCAATCTTTATGGAAGCAGACTGCTAAGACTTTTTTCTGCAGCACCACTGGGTGGTCTTAAACTGCCAACTTCTAGGTTAGTATTCAGGTGCAATACACTTGCACCAACTGCAAATGTTAAATTTATTAAATTTGTCATTGTTACAGGATGTTCACATTCCATGACTTCACAATCATTAGTCAGTGTTTTCACTTTCACTCATGTTTGGTTTTCTTAATCTATTTTCTTATCACTATTTTCGTAATCACTAGCTAGTGGTTACGAATCGGGCTGCTAACCTCAAGGTTAGCAGTTTGAAACTACCAGCCGTTCTGCAGGAGAAAGATGAGGCTTTCTGCTCCCGTAAAGATTTACAGCCTCGGAAACCCTGTACAGGGTAATTATGAGTCGGAACCTACTCCATGGTACTTAACAATAATAAAACTTATAAATTAATTTTCATAACTATATCTCTTAGAGAATGTTCACAACTAACAATGTTGTTATGTTCAAAATTTGATATTGTGTGCCATCAAGTTGATTCTGAAACATAGTGACCCTGTAAAGGATTTCTTTCCAAGGAGTTGCTGACCAGTTTGAGCCACCAAACTTGCAGTTAGCAGTCCAGTGATTATCCTATAGCACCATACCTATTAATGTTCTAAAAAGGATCATGATGTTTCTCCTTTTTACTCCTAGTGATCCTTTGTGTCTCCTATATTAATGAAAAGTCAACTACTGTCTGACATTGTAAAGTCTAAAAATACAATCAAAAGCAATTCTTGTTTTTTGTTTTTTTCTTTCTTTCTTCTTCTTCTTCCCTTCTTACTATCTGGATCATGCTGTCTTCCACTGTCCTAGTTCTGGCCACTTGTGTCTTTTATGTGACTATTGCCTTTCTTGCTCTTTCTATTATCGTCTACTTTCAGTAAATAGTTTTCATTCTTGCCTAACTTCATTTGTTCAAAAATTTCTTCTTTTTACATTTTGATAGGGTCTCATATTTGAAGTTCTCCTTAAAAAAATACAACCCCCCCAAAATTTATTTCCTGGTCTTCCAGTTCAAGTTCACCAGTCGCTCTGCAGTAACCCTATACAGGATCACTATGAGTTGGGACCAACTTGCGATGGCACTTGACAACAACTTTCTTCCTTGAAGTTACTGTGCTTAGATGTGTAAAAGATTCCACTAACTAGACTCTTAATTTGCAAGACTACAGTTCTTAAGTGAGTAGTAAGGCATCTGTTATGCTGGAACAAGTGGTGATAGAAATGGTGGCACAGATTCAATGTCAAGATGTTCTTTTGCTGAGTCTGAAGCTGATTAACAGTATCTAGTAGGCTAGTTTTTAGTGTCGCTCTGAGTTTTTGTTAAACCTCATCTCAGACCTGTTCTAGACAGTCTAATGATTCTATAAATTACTATCCTTTAGCAAATTATTTTGCTATTTAACTAGCCAAGAATATATAGAAACGTATTCGTTTTCTGTATCATTACTGGAATGCTCTTTCAAAAAAGAAAATCTAATATCCCTGCCCACCCTTATCACTGTAAAATTCATTCAGTGATATGCACACATGCTGAGGTTTTGATTCCTTTAAACACTGTCAAGCTCCTCCATTTTATGGCTCCAGTTCTGATTTCTCTCCATCCTCATTGTGTGTGCAATATGAAGTTTCACAACTCCATGACTCTTATCCCTGATTCTAAAGCAGTCTTATCCCACTTACTCATTAAGGACATTTTGATCTTTCAAAATTCAAATCAGGCATGATCTCCTCCAGGCAGCCTTCAGTGACTTTTCTACTGTTCCTTTTAGCTAGATACCGTTTCTCAGTGGCCTCATAGCTCCCTGTGCTATCTTTGAAAATAATATTTACTTCATTACGTATAATTTACTGTCTCCATGTTTTTCACTTACTGCTTAATGATTTATTTGATACAGAGTAAAAATAGTAATCAGTTACACTTTACATTCCTAACACTCACCTGACGAATTTTTTTTTTTTTTAATTAAATATTTTTATTTTGGATTGAGTGAAAGTTTACAGGGCATATCATCAGCTTCACATTCAACCATTCATATAGCTTGTTTCATTACTTGATTATTATCCCCTCCATATATCATCAGTTAACAGTGTTTCTCTCTATCCTCTTTAGCTTTTTTGTTTTGTTTTGTTTTGTTTTTGGATGGGGGGGACTTGCCTTTTTGGAATTTACAGTCTCGGCTTTTAGGGAAGGTTTTTACATTTGTCTGTGGATATCCAGGGTTCATGTATGAGATTACTAACAAGCATTACTGAATAATCAGATGAGGGACAGTTTGCTATGTCTACTAGGTAGCTAAAGTCTGATCCTCAGAGCCTATGGTTTGGACGGTCAACAACGCTTGGGCCCACAGGGGCTTGACCTCCTGACCGGGTCTGCATGGTCTGCATCAGATTCCTCCTTATTTATTGTTTGTTTAAGGGACGCTGCCTGTCTTAGGTGGTCAGTGCGAATTCCTCAGTCTTACTAGTCATTGAAACTCATTGCAGCATGTCAATGGCTCTGTCTTAAGTTGCCGAGGTTCCACGTGATCCTTACCCGTCTCTGGCCACACGTCCAGCATAAACAGCCACCATCCGAGGAAGGCAGGGAGGGAGGAGATCGGTTGGGGACCCCATACGGAAGACATTGCCAGCCCACCACCTGCTCTAAGGTGACCAAGCAGGATCACTATGCTGAGGTTCAATCAAGTTCTTAGGGGATCTTACTGTCTGCAGGGGTAGCAAATTAGTAGCCAGTCAGTGTTCACTTTGAGAATTACTTATATCATAAATTTGAGCATGTAGCTGATGAATATCCACAGACAAGTGTATATTGTTCCACAACTCACCTGACGACTTTTATCTGATACATTTAATACATGTTTGAGTGAGTGAGTGTGGTCTAAATATGAGCCTAACTGTGTATGGTCTTGGATTTGTGCCTTACAGATAAAGCACAGAGAATAAAAAGGGAAGAAAAAAGCTTTCTCTTTTCCAAGGTATAGGGATCAAGAGGCACGTGCTTCCTTCAAGATGCTTTCTAAGAAAGAAATTTGACGAACAAATAGTTTTAGAAAAAATAGCAGACTATATTTGATGTGTTCAATGGCATATCAAAGACCTTGAGAGATCACGCATTATCAAAATGTATAACTTTATTTTCCAGTTTTGTGGCATTACATAATAACAAGTCGAGGAAGTACGGTTCCAAGGCATTCCAGTTGAATAATAACGTATAGGTTAAAACCAAGCTAACAAAGTCTTTCATCATTACTTTGTCTATCACTGTCAGAGCTAAAGTAATGGAAATCTCTCTTATTATTCTATTATATTACATCTTTTTCCAAAGTTCATAAAGCTGCATTTTAAAGGTTTTTATATGAAAAAAAGAACATAGTACTCTTAGGCCTGATCAGAATCAATGATAGAATTGCCAACTATGAAGACAAAAATTATTTGACAGTTAACTTTTTGCTTCAATCCACTCATTTAGAATTGCTCTTTCAAAACTGACCTATGCTGCCATCAACTATCCTCACTTTAATCTGGATTTGATTCAATGTCAAACAAACCAAATAAGCAGGATTCTCAACTGGAGAAGTCATGTTAGCAGACAGCTAAATTGACAATGATGTAGAATAATTTGTTTTAAAATGATGAATGTCATAATTTCCATGAGTCGTTGCATTATAATAGAAGCTATGACTGTAAAGAATTGATTTCTTACCAAAATAGTATCTCTTTTCTAATGTGACAATCTATGGCAGGGCTGCATATTTGTATAAAATTACATGTAGTATCAAAGTGAATTTCATATAGTTGTTCCTTTTATTCTCTTACAGTTGTTATTGTTGTTAACTGCCATCGAGTCGATTCCGACCCACAGCAACCCTGTATAGGGTTTCCGAGGAGCAGCTAGTGACCTTGAACCACTGATCTTGCAGGTCAAACGGCTTTGCAGTCTGGCACATTAACCCACAGCACCTCACCAGGGATTGTTAATTATTTTCCTATGTAGTTCAAGATTTAACTGAAGAATTTGACGACCCAACATAATGTATTTCCCTACTTCCTTTGTAGTTACATGTGAAACTGTAACTACATTCTAATCTAAGGTGTTATAAATGGAAATTGTCAATGTCAGCTTCTGGGCAACTCCTTAGGAGACTTTGAGCTACCTGGTTCCTAAAGCTCAGTGCCTGTAATGAAGATGAGGCTATATACCTAGAGAATGAGGGTCACACTATAGGAAAGGAAAATGAATAAATTGGAAGAATCCAATATATAATATATGGTAATTTTATTTTCTAAAACTACATGCAGTGATATTTGAGATATCCCTTATGCTGTTTTAGAAACTGATGCATGTTGCTCTTACCTCTACACATAAAGAGGTGAAGTGATTTCCTTTCCACCTGATTCTGGGTGAGACTTTATAATAACCTTCTGAAAGCAGCAGAAGTAAAATTGCAAGAATTCTTACTCTCAGTCATAAGAAGACTAAAACTTTCAACTTGTTGTTGTTAGGTGCCATTGTGTTGGTACCGACTCAGAGTGACTTAATGCAGAGCAGAACGAAACACTGCCCAATCCTGGGCCAACTTCACTACTGTTGCCATGCTTGAGTGCATCGATACTGCCACTTTGACAATCCCTCTCGTTGGGGGTCTTCCTCTTTTTCTCTGACCCTCCACCTTACCAAACACGATATCCTTCTCCAGTAACTGGTCCCTCCTGACAATATGTCCGAAGCATGAAAGACGATGTTTGGCCATCTTGGCCTCCAAGGAGTGCTCTAGCTGTACTTCTTCCAAAACAGATCTACTGGTTCTTTTGGCATCCCATGGCACTTTCAATATTCTCCTCCAACATCATAACTCAAAAGCATCAATTCTTCTATGGTCTCCCTTATTCATTATCCAGCTTGTGCATGCATATGAGGTTATTGGAAATACCATGGCTTGGGTCAGGCGCACCTTGAGTCCTCAAGCTGACGTCTTTGCTCTTCAACACTTTAAAAATTCTTAGGCAGCAGATTTGCCAAATGCAATACGTCGTGTGATTTCTTGACTGCTGCTTCCATGAGTATTGGTAGTTAATCCAAGAAGAATGAAGTTCTTGACAACTTCAATCTTTTCTCCATTGATAAGAATGGTTGTTTATTGGTCCAGTGGTAAGGATTTTTGTTTTCTTTACATTGAGATGCAATTTATACCGAAGGCTGTGCTCTTAGATCTTCATCAGTAAATGTTTTACGTCCTCTTCACTTTCAGCAAGCAAGGTTGTATCATCTGCATATCACAGGTTAATGAGTCTTCCTCCAATCCTGATGCCATGTTTTTCTTCATATAAACTAGCTTCTTGGATTATTTGCTCATCATACAGATTGAATAAGTATGGTGAAAGAATACCACTTTGTTGCACACCTTTACTAATTTTAAACCATTCAGTGTTTCCATGTTCTGTTTGAAAAACTGCCTCTTGGTCCAAGTACAGATTCCTTATGAGCACAATTAAATGTTCTGGAATACTCATACTTCACAATGTTGTCCATAGCTTGTCATGATCCACACAATCAAAAGCCTTTACATAGTCAATAAAGCACAGGTAAACATCTTTATGATATTCTCTGCTTTCAGCCAAGACCCATCAGACAGCAGTAATGATATCCCTCGTTCCACATCCTCTTCTGGTTCCGGCTTGAACCTCTGGAAGTTCTCTGTCAATTTATGCTTGCAGCCATTTCTGCATTACCTTTAGTAGAACTTTACTTTACTCTCATGGGATATCAAATAGATTGTCTGATGATTTCTATATAATGTTGGGACACCTCTCTTTTGAATGGGCACAAATATGGATCTTTTCCATTCAGTCAGCCAGATAGTTGTCTTCCAGATTTCTTGGCAGGGATAAGTGAGTGCCTCCTGTGCCGCCTCACTTTCTTGAAAGATTTCAATTTTTATTCCATCAATTCCTGGTGCCTTGTTCTTTGCCAATTCCTTCAATGCACCTTGGACTTCCTCCTTCAGTATCATTGGCTCTTGATCATATGCTACCTCTTGAAATGGTTGAACATTAACCATTCCCTTTTGGTACAGTGACTCTGTGCATTATTACTTCCATCTTCTCTTGATGCTTTTTGCATCATTCAATAATTTGCCCAGTGAATCTTTCAATGAGAATGTCGAGGCTTGAATGTTTTTTTGTGTGTGGTTTTTTTTTTTTTTTTTTTCAGTTTCCACAGCTTGAGAAATGCTGAGTGTATTCTTTTTGGTTTTTTGATTCCAGATCTTTGCACATTTTGTTGTAATATATGACTTTATCTTCTCGAGCTGATCTTTGAAAGGTTCTGTTCAGCTCTTTTACCTCTTCATTTTTTCCAGTTGCTTTAGCATCTCTGTGCTGGAGAACAAGTGTCAGTGTCTCTTCTGACATCCATTTTGATCTTTTCCTTCTTTCTTGCTTTCCTAATGACTTTTTGTTTTCTTCATGTATGGTGTTCTTGATGTCATCCCACAACTCTTCTTGTCTTCGGTCTTTAGTGTTTAATGTATCAAATATGTTCTTCAGTTGACCTCTAAATTCAGGTGGGATAAATTCAAGATCATATTTTAGCTCTCATGGATTTGTTTTCATTCTCTTCAGCTTCAGTTTGGATTTGCATATGAGTAATTGATGGTCTGTTCCACAGTCTGCCCCTGGCCTTGGTTTGACTGATGCTATGGAGCTTTTCAATCGTCTTTCCACAGGTTTCGTCAATTTGATTTCTATGTATTCCATCTGGTGAGGTCCATGTGTATAGTTGTCTCTTATGCTGTCTAAAGAAGGTATTTGAAATGAAGAAATCATTGCCTTTGCAGAATTCTGTCATGCATTCTCCAGGTTTCAACTGGGACTTGTTTATTCCCAGTACGCTATCCTTTGCAGTTCAGCCACAATGTTATGAGGAAGCACATGTAGAAGAATAATATGGAGAGGTCAAAACACCAGTTATATGGAAAGACAAGATTTGTAATGAATTTGGTCCTCAGACTTTTAATCCAACTGACTTTCCAAGCAATGTGAAACAGAGACATGCCATCCCCAATGTGCCTGTTCAAATTTTTCACCATCAAAAACTGATTATGATAAATGTTTGCCGCATGCCACTAATTTTTGTGGTAATGTATTACAGAGACAAAGAAATTGAAACATTGGATTCCTGAGGATTTTGTGGATTAGTGCTGCTAGTAAGTCTGGAAATGAATGGATCTGAATTTTAAATGCATTTCCTCATTTAAACCACTATTGCTTGTTTTAATTTTTTCCCTTTCTTATCGTTTAAGATTATCCAAATCTTGCACACTTCTTTAGTCATTTTATCCATGCTTATGGCTACAACTGTTATGTGAATATCCATTTACTCAAATTCCTATTTTTAATGGGTAAGCTCTATTTTACATTTTATACTAGACAACATTACCTTAATGTCTCACAGTATTAGATAAAACACATATATCGTAAGTTAAACATCTCTGATGTTTTCTTTTCTACTCTCCCACAAACTATGCTGCAATCATTTCCCAGCTTGTATTATTGCCTATTCATTCTCTAACATTCAAGTAAGAATTTTTTTCCAAAATAAAAATGGGATTATATTATTTCAAGATTAGTGGGCTTTGTTTGTAACTCTCATGTCATGTCTCCTGATGTTTCCAATTATAGACAACTAAAACTAACACAGCTAAATCTTCTCTGTATCCTCCTAGTATTCTTTCCTTTTACTGGACACATTTACATCTATTAGTTACTTTCTTATTTCTTGAAAAAAATATGATACCCATAAGGCTTTGGTTATAGGGTTTAGAGTTTCTGAGGAGTGGCTGGTAAATTTGAACCTCAGACTTTGTGCTCTTATGTATTATCCCACAGCCTCACACATATATTAACCTGGTATGGTACTATAGGATAAGCATTGGACCTCACAATCAGTTAGAACTGCAAAGTCTGTGCTTCAAATCTACCAACATCTTCTCAGAAACCCTATACAGCACCACTATGGATTGACACAACTCAACAGACCTTAACAATAACATTATATATTGTTAGGTCCCATCGAGTCTGCACCGACTCATGGCAACTTTATGCAAAGCAGAATGAAACAATGTCCGATCCTGGGCCAACCTCACTACTGTTGACACACTTGAGTCCATCGATGCTGCCATCTGGCCAATCCATCTTGCTGGGGGTCTTCCTCTTTTTCTCTGATGCTCCATTTTACCAAACATGATGCCCTTCTCTAGTGACTGTTCCTTCCTGACAATATGTCCAAAGTATGAGAGACGAAGTTTAGCCATCTTGGTCTCCAAGGAGCACTCTGCCTGCACTTCTTCCAAAACAGATCTATTGGTTCTTTTGGCAGCCCATGGCACTTTTTGTGTTTTCCTCCAACACCATAATTCAAAGGCATCAATTCTTCTACGATCTTCCTTATTCATTATCCAGCTTTTGCATGCATATGAGTTTATTGAAAATACCATGGCTTGGGTCAGGCGCATCTTAGTCCTCAAGCTGACATCTTTGCTCATCAACACTTTAAAAAGTTCCTGTGCAGCAGACTTGTCTAATGCAGTATGTCGTCTGATTGCTTGACTGCTGCTTCCATGAGAGTTGATAGTTGATCCAAGAAGAATGAAGTTCTTGACAACTTCAATCTTTTCTCCCTTGTACACACACACACACACACACACCACAAGGGTAAGTTAAACATTATCTGCACTCTAACTGTAGAATTTATTTTAATTGACTTTTAGAAATGATGATGCATAATTTTTCTACATAATCTCCTAATTTTTCAATACATTTTGTCCAACTGTCAACAAGCTTTTAAATTTCCTTATTTTAAAAAAATGTTTTAGGCTAAAATGCTAGCCACCAATGCACTTCTATCTTCACTTCTTAATCAGAGGTGAATATTCATCCTTGAAGGGCTACTTTCAGGAAACCAAATAGGTGAAAGTCAGATGGACAAAGATCAGGACAATGGGGAGGATGTTTTAACATCTCAGAACCAAGTTTTTCTAGTATGTCAATAGTGTGAGCAGATGTGTGTGGGTGTGCATTGCCATGCAAGATCACAAAGCCTTTGGATAGCAGTCCTCTGCTGTTAATCTGAAGTTTATGCTTCAGCTCCTCAGTGAGCATCTCACTGTAACAAGCACTGTTGATTGTTGAAAAATTTTCCTGATAATGTCAAATACTGGCCCTTGATAGCCCCAGAAAACTGTAAGCATCAATTTTCCAGCTAATGGTTGACTTTTGGACTTCATTTGGTTAGCAACTGCAGATGTTTCCACTTCCATACTCTGCAGTGAACACTCAGGTTCATAGTGATGAATCCAAGTTTCATCACCAGTAACAATTTTTAAGAAACTTTTACCTTCCATTGAGTATCAGTCCAAATTTTGTTTTCAGATGTACCAATGCTTCTGTTTATGTTCTTCCTTGAGTAATTCTAGTACCCTTCTCACATAAACTTTTGGAAACCCAAGTATATTGTGGATTATTTCATAGACATCTTTTCAATGGCTAATTTGCAAATGATTTACAACATAATCCATTGTTACAGAACCATTTTACGTGCACATTCAATGCTGTCATTAGTTGTGGACGTAATCAGAGTGTATAATTTCTGACTCATCCTCATGTGTGTATGCAGTTTGTCTTATACTACATAATTTAATGCCTGATGCATTATGCAGTTTGTTATTATTATCACTAGTTGTTGCTAAGTTAATTCTGACTCATCACAGCCCCATGTGATGGAATAGCACTGCTCATAGAGTTTCCTAGGCTGTAATGTTTATGGGAGTCCTGGTGTAGAACTGTAAGGTTAATCACTTAACCATAAGGTCAATTTAAACCACAAGGCCAGTGCTTTAACCTCCCCAGTTGCTCCTAGAAAACCCAGAAAGATTGATATGAGTTGGAACTGATTCAATGGCACTTAACAACAACAACAGCAACAATCTTTATGGGAGCTGATCATTACATCTTTCTCACATGGAGTCATTGGAAGGGGTTTAACCAACAACCTTTCAGTTAGCATACAAACATTTAATTGAGGCATTCTATATATTCATACTTTTAAAAATTAATAATTACTGAAAAGCCTACATTTTGCCTAAAAATTTAATCTACCTATTTCCCTTCTCAATCTCTACTCTAATAATGAGAAAAAGGAACAATTACTTCTTTTGCTTACACAGTGTTTTTCTCTAAAGTAACATTTATTTTTATTGTAATAGTCAAAGTATATGATAGCGTCCATTTATCCATTCCAGAACTGAGGCAAAAATCTTGTGAAGTTAATGAAGTCTAAATTTCAGAGCCATTTATTTGCAAGACTTCTTAAGCCATGCATATAATTTTGTTTCAAAAATGTATATTCTCTTTCTAAAATAGTTTCCCAGTTTGTATATATGTCTCTCCAAATGGGTATTTGTCCCTGTTTGTATCAAACTTTGCTAAGCATATACCATATGATGACTAAAAATATATGTTTAAATTAGGTTTCCAAGTTTTTAAGTAAATTCCATCACAGGAAGAGAATGGGCAAGGAAGGAGAAAATACACATTAAGAAACAGTTATAGTGTGGTATATCATGAGCATGATCTCTGCATCTGGAACATTCTGATGTTCTGAGGAATTTACAAAGAAGTAAACTCATGTTCCTTATTCTATATCCATGAAGCTTTAATAAACCATATCATATGGTATGTTGTTATTGTTAAGTGTCGTTGAGTTGCATAGCAACCCTGTATAGAGTTTCTTCTCTTTTGCAGCTTATTTTCAGTGAACCGTCTGAAATAGATACATGGGTGAAACCGAGGCTGGAGAATGAAATTTTTATACAAAGCAGCAATGAGCAACAATGGATTGTGCTAATTAATAGGGTTTTCACAAAAGAATAAAAAGACCCTGATGGCATGATGATTAAAGGTCTCAGTTACTAACAGTAGGGATGGCAATTTGAAGGGGTCAGCCACTGCAGGAGGCAAAGATGTGACAATTTGCTTCTGTAAAAATGTACAATCTTGGAAGCCCTATCTGGGACAATTCTACTTTGTCCTTTAAGATTAGTATGAGTTAGCATCTACTAGAAAGCAGTGGGTTTGGGTTTGGATTTAATTTTGATAAAGAATAATAATGAATGGGTTTTTTAAAGCAATTTGCAACATTTGCTACAAATGCTTATATATATGAGTCTAATTCCTCCAGGAATCTGAAATTCTATAGCTGTTTGATATCCCAGATGATGCCGTATTTGTTTTATAGGGAATTCCAAAATTGCAAGAGTAGAAATAATAAATTCTCTCTAGAACTTTACATTTTTTTGATCTGCCATTTCTAAGACTTGTAGTATGTATAATGAATTTATATTTCCATCAAATTCAATGTAATTTCTTCATATAATTTGTAATATGACTATATAACTCTTCTTATAATATTGTTTACAGAATGAAGGAGAAAAGTCACAAAATCAGAACTCAATTATAAATGTTTGTTCTTTTATTTTCTGCAAAACATTGTTAAGAGATGGCTTTGAATAATTTAGTATTGCTCTTTTTATGCCTATGCTTTTAGAAAATTATGAGATTTTACTGGATTGCCTTAGACAGAAGATGGAGCAATGATTGTTCCTTTCTGTGGTCACTGTATTCAAGAATATACACATATATGTTTTACCAAAAACATTTTTATTTCAAAAATATTTAACACAGAACTGATTCCATGAAGAGATTCAGGGAAAAAACCAAGCAAGTAAAGAAAAACATAGTAGAAGACAGCAATTCAGGTGTAGTTCTGATTCTGCTAATAAATCATTGATCTTGCCATTCTGGGCTTGTTTCTTCATTCTGAAGATGGGAGTTTATTTCTCAGGTTTGCCGTTTGGAATTCTAGTGAGTAATATTTGATCATAAATCATTTTTTAAAGAAGATTACCTCTTTATACATACAAGTTGACTTCTGCTTGTGAGGCTGTTACAAGTATTTCCCAACTGGCATGGCCTGGAACAAGTCTGAAAAGTCATTGAGGTAAAGTTCATTTTTCTCCATTTTGTGATTTACTAGAAATCTTAGCCTCTGTGCCTATGGCCATAGTCCCATTTTGGAGTGAGTTGTGGTTATGTTAATGAGACAGGATCAATGTTGGATATATCTTGAGTCCCACCTCACTAGAGAGAGTGTCTTAAGTTACTATCCTTAGTGTCCTTACAGTTCTGGTCTGCAAATTAGCAGTCTCTGATATTAGTGTTAAAACAAGAACTCACTTTCCATTTTAAATTGTCCCTTTGGTAGACAAACTACCAAATTCCTGCTTAATTAAGAAAAGTAGGAGGCTGAAGTCATAGAACATGCTAGGAGTAGAACTGTCCAGCCTAATATTTGCAGTAACGGTCAACATATCCTAAACCTGACCTTTTACATGTCACAAGGCTGAAAGCACATCTCCATCAACACCTTGGAAGTGAGCAAAATATTATCTTTATGACCATCTCCTTTCCAATTCAGGATGTGCAGAAGACTGCTTCAGGTGCTGGATCATCCTGATGAACATCAATCAGACACCATAAAATACACCTAACTCAGAACTCTGGGGAGCCAACTTGGTGGCATGAATCCTGGTGTATTCTGCTTGACTAAACAAGAGAGAGCTCAAACTATGCATTTGGTACTTACCAACCTCTACAACTACCTGAGCCATACCTTGGATGACTGGTGAGTACTGAGATACATTGCAAGAAATATCAGAACCTTGGAAAGTGAGGGAGCTTACTAATGAGATGAGTGGTAGATTCTTATTTGGTGTATTCCATGTTTTTCTTATTATTGAATATTGTCAGCTGTTTCGCCTCATTTTGAGTTGTGTCCCATTAGGCAATGAAGGTCACAAAAGCTTTAATCCATTTACATCATCATGTTCTAATCTACTTTGATTAGAGCTCTTCCACAGTCATGTGGAATGGTTCACCTTCTGGCATTATATCTGACAATATTTTGAACAATTTTTATTAACTATGATTTATTGACAATTGTTACATATTTTACATTGTATTGCCTTTCTCTCCCATTCTCTGTCTATAGTGTTTCACCACCATTAATTGAGACTCTCTTACTTAAAGTTCTCATAGTAATCTAGAGTTACTATTGTTCACTTAATCTTTGTAGATAATTCTTTTAAATTTCACAGTGGTAAAGAACATTCTTTATTAAATGAGCTAAATTGTGCTTAGTTCAAAGATGACTTCATAGGATACTATCTTTTTAAGCCTTAATTATTCTTTGTAGACAAGAGATTCAATGGGTTTTACAGTCTCAATGTATCAAGAAAGTTTGTTTTAGAGTTGTTTCTTTTTGATCCCTTGCTCTTTGGCATTCATCCCTCCCAACATCCTGATGTGGATAAGTACTGGACTGCTAACCACAAGGTTGGATTTTCAAATCCACCAGCCTCTCCTTGTTGTTGTTGTTGTTAAGTGCCGTCGAATGGTTCCGACCCATAGTGACAGGGTATGTACAGGGTTTCTGAGGGTGTAAATCTTTACGGGAGTAGAAAGCCTTTCCTTGGAAACCTTATATATGATCACTATGTTTGGGAACTGATTCAATGGCACTTAACAATGACAGCAGGTCTTTTTGATTACAAGTCCTAGTATGGCACTGCAGATTAATGTGCTGGACTTCAAGCTTGGTTTGAACTACAAGGTTGGAGGTTCAAGCTCACTGGCTGCTACTTGGAAATCCAATACAGGGTCACTATGAGTCAGAACTGACTCAGTGGCACTTAATAGCAACAACAGGGTATAATCTTTCCCAAAATGCTGCACTTTAGATTTGCAAAGTTGAGATCTTGGCTAGAGAAGAATCAACAAACTGGGATTTGGTCAAGTGACCCTGTGACTCTCTTTCTTCTGATTTGTACCTTTTCCACCACTTAAATTCACAGAGTATGGTTTATTGCTCTTCTCGATCATATACTGCCATCCAGAGTAGCTATATCCCGTGAGAAAATGAGCTCAGAAATTAAAGCAACTGAAAAACTATATTGTTGCTACTTGCTGACTTGTCGATTCTGGATCATGGTTGAAAAGTCAGGTAACCTACATACACCACTCTAAAGCAAAAATGTGTAGTGGTTAGGGTTTTGTACCAACTTGTCTAGGCCAAGATTTCTAGAAGTTTGGAAGTTGGAATGTACTTATTTCTGTGGTGATGAAACTTCATACAGGAATTATCTCCATGATGGTTGGCTGTAAGCAGCCAATCTATTGAAGGGATGCTTTCTTGGGGGTGTGGCATGCTACCAATACTATGACACAAAACAGGAGGGTGAAAAGTTCAAAATGAAGCCCTCTGTTGATATTATAGATACAACAATCAGTCCAACAGAGATATAAAGAAAGGAGGAACTCAAATTGAAATACTTTTATCAATCTTTAAGTTGCCATCATCAGTATCTGGCACATTGTCCTTAAGAGATATTAAAATATGGTGACAAACTTAAAGTGAAATCTAGAGTTTTTATGTAATTAAGTCATTCTTCTCTCCTCCAGCTAAATCTTCGTTATATACTGATATGATCACCCTGATCAGCCTTTCTTGATTTAATGCTTGGACTATTAATCTTTAGTCATAGCACAGAAGAAAACATTGCTTAGTTGCAAGAAAGAAATCCACATGCATGCATTCTTATTCACCCGATGCCCTTGATTTGTTTTCCATTCTTTAAAATATAATACAGCAGTCAAATGCATATATATTTTTCTGCCACACAAGGTTTTTTGTTTGTTTGTTTGTTTGTTTGTTTTTTTTCTGTTTCTATTAGAATTATATGATATGAGTAGAAATGTGAATGACATATCTGGGAGAAGGATTAATAAAGAAGTGGACTAGGCAAGAGTAGAAAAGCATCAATATGGAGCAAAACATACATGAGGGAAAACTGACACCCTAGAACATTGTTGTGAGCTGCCTTCGAGTTGGCTCCAACTTACAAAGACACTGTGTAAAACAGAATGAAACACTATCTGGTCTTGCAGCATCCTCACAATCATTCCTATGCTTGAGCCTAATTTAGCCATTTGTTGAGGGTCTTTCCATTTTTCACTGATCCAATATTTTGCCAAACAATATACCTTTCCTAAGGACATGTACACAGTAGTTAGATGAGTTCTTCCCATTCTCATTTCTAAGGAGCATCCTCGCTGTATTTCTTCAAAGATAGGTATGTTTCTTCCAGTCAGTCCATAGTCTACATTCTCCTAGATTCTATATTATTTGACAACACCATAACTCAAAAGCATTGATTCTTCTTTCTTCCTTATTCATTACCCAGCTTTAACATGCATACACGCTGATAGAAAATATTAAGGCTTGAGTCAGTTGCACCTTCATCCTCAAAGTAGCATCTTTGGTTTTTAACACTTTAAAGATATCTTTTGCAGCAGATGTACCCAATTCAATACATTGTTTGATTTCTTGAAAGCTGCTTACATGACTTTGATCGTGGATCCAAGTAAAATTAAATCCTTGACAAGTTCAATCTTCAAACATATATATATATATATATATGCTTCAATCATTATATATATATATAAACTATTTAAAATTTCTTTAATTGTGGAAAGCCTCTTTGGCTAGTATGTGGAGGACCATAACTTTGTCCTACAACTGATGCCTTTTCACATTTTTTAAACCATTTTGTTTGCAAACCACCATGAGTCTTATTTTCTCTGTTGTATGTTGTTCTCTGACAAATTATTAAAAAGAACTAGATGTAATCACACAGGGGAAAGTTGGAAAGTAGGAATATTGAAAAGGTTTTTAAAAGACATTGTTATTTTTCTCCTTCTGTTTTCAAATTATTTCTAAGTTTCTAAGGACATGGTCACAGCCACCTGAAGCATATCTTCTTCACTTATATTATCACTTAGGTCAGTCCCCAGTACTCCTGAACTTGTGGTCGGGCTTTTACATGGATGTGACACTAGTCCTGAAGGGTCTAATTGCTACTGCTGCTACCGCTGCTGCTTTTCAAAGTAGGCTTCTCTTCTCTTCTGCAACTCTTCTGAACTAAGGTTTGTACCTGATGTCTGGCAATATATTTCTGGAACTACCTTGCATGCTGAGCTAATAGCCCTGTGGAGATCGACTTCTTAGTGTTCCATGTTGATTTCATGGTGACTTAGTGCCAGAGTCCTCTTCAAATTTTCCTCATCTTCATCTAAAATTCCTGGTCCATAGTTTGGTTCCCAGACTCGTTCCAGGTCTGTTTTCTGGACTCTCTGATCTTTCAGTTGTGCTCATTCTTCTCCAGTACGTGACGAAAGTATTGGTCGATGCATCTGTTGGACTCAGATCATCTGCAGAAGTTGGTCAGCTTCCCAATCAGGCAGATCACCCTTAACAACAAATATAGAATAGCCTTTCTCTTGTAATTGTACAAAGAAAAGTGCAAGGTATGTGTGTGATATTAACTCTGGACCCATCAAGAAAGAATTCAAGTTAAACCACTGTTTTCCTAATTTTCTAACTATAAACCAGTGTTCTTTATAATTGCATCTAAATGATCTTTCATTTATATGGTTGATCCTGAGCCTCTGATATTCTGGACTGTTGAACTGGATTAGTTCTAAACCCCAAACTTTAAAGGCATTTTTTATAACTTGGATAGAAAACAAAACAAAATAAAACACTGTCATCATGTTTCCAGAAGGTTGATTCAAAATGTGTGGTAATCGTCACATCCTCATCCTCTCTTCTTCATCCAGCTGATATGTAATTGAGGATAATTCCACAGGGCTAAAATATTCCCCTTGCAATAGATTGTTCAGGCAATGTGGAGCGCAAAGTGAGCCTTCTTGTTTCTCATGGAAGATGGACTTCATGTTTATTTGTCTGGAGCCAATGGCCTGGCACCAAACATAAATTATTTTTTATATTTATTGCAATGTTGTTTGTTGGTCCAGTTATGAGAGATTTTTGTTTTCTTTTTATTGAGTTGTAATCTATATTGAAGAATTTGGAGTGGTGCTGTATGATAAGCACTGGGCTGCTAACCTTAAGGTAAGTAGTTCAAACCCACTAGTTGCTCATGAGAAACCCTATACTTGACCTTTATGAGTCAAAGCTGACACCATGAAAATTAACAAGAACAACAACACAATCTTTTATCCTTATCCCTGGAAAATGGATCTGTATACTTGGGGATGTGGGGGCAGGTTCTGGAATCAATATGAAAAAACTCCAGACTCTCTTCCATCAAGTTGAGTCTTAATCATAGTGACCCTGTGTAGGATTTCCAAGGCTGTAAATATTTATGGGATTAGAAAGTGTCATCTAATACCTGGTGGAGTGGCTGATGAGTTTGAACTGCTGACCTTGTGATTAATAGTCTAGTGCTTATCCTACAGAGCCACACCAGAACCCCTTGATTTTTTTTTAAAGTTAAAATGGCGATTTTTATTTTGTTGCTATATATTTATATCTACACATAAATTATTTTCCATATATTAATATATAAATCAATTTGCATACACATCAAGTGTGATACAATTGACTTTATGTAAATTATTTCATTTGACTCTCAAATCAACTATATAAAACAGGTATTAATATTCTTAACCTACAGGTAATAAAAGAGTCCTGGTGTGGTGTTATGGGTTAGTGTGCTGGACCACAAGGTTGGTTTGAACCTTAAAGTGGACAATTCAAACTCACTAGTTACTCCTTGGAAACTCTACATAGGGTCACTATGAATCGGAATGAACTCTATGGCACTTAACAACAACAACAGGTAATAAAATTTATCTCAACCAGATTTACTTCCCCAAAGTTTCAGTCAGTAAGTTCAGTAAGTAGCAGCCCTGTGTTTCAATTGGGCAGCATGGACAACAGAATTTCAGCCTGACTTCCTTTCTAGTCTATAACAATGTATTTATTATATTAAATATCAAGCAAAACCAAAATGCAATAGAATTTGTATACATAGATGAGTGAGATTGTTCTGGCATTCATTAATTTTATTCTGAAGTATCCTGATGACTTTTTTTTTTTTTTTTAAGTTTTTACTGTAAATTCAGTGATAGTTTACATGGGAGAACATCAGCTTTGCACTCATCCTTTTGTATTTCGTTTCATTGCAATGATTACAATTCCCTCCATGCATCATCACTCAACAGTATTTGCTTCTAGTCCCTCTGTTTTTGTTTTTTGTTTTGGATGTACACCAAAACACTAAGGAATATTCAATCATTCAAAACTCAAAGAGCATACCCTGCAAACCTGCCCCCCAGCCACCAGCACACAATCCCTCTCCTTCCGTGAGTCTAGAGTCCCCAGCTGCTCCATCTCTCCATGTCATTATCTCTGTCTCCATCTCTGGTGTTGCTGATTCTCTGAATAGAGTCCCACACTCTGTTCCTGCTCTTTTCCCTTTATGGTCCCAGGTTCCTCCACTGCTGTACTGCAAGATATTTTTGATACATAATGTCTACCTTTACAGTTGCAACAGTTGTAATCAGTCATGGTAACAATTACTCCCTATTGTACCTCAAGAGTCTTATAACCACCTCCTTTAACTAGTCCCCATCTAGACAAGTTGAAAATCATTCAGTGGAGAGTTTACCTTCCCCCACATTCTCTGAAACTAAACTCCCTCTTGAAAACTTGTAAGCCAGTCACTTCATAGGGCCTTTATAGTCCCCATCCTAATTTTAGGTAGCCAATATCGAAGTTGCCCATCCCTATTAACCCTATGTACAGGGGGATGGGAATGACCCTTGTTGTGAAGATTTCTCCCCTCTTGGTTGGTATTACTACTACATCCATAAGTATAGGTCAAGTTTATCCACTTGTAGTGAATTACACTTGTTTTCTTTAAATAATAATAATTATTATTATTATTATTATTATTTTCCTCTTCTGTTTTCCTCTAGTTGAGTTCTGATCATCCAGCCATTGATGCTAGATCAAATGGGTACTATCTGCAAGTATGGGTGTTCTTGTGCATCTCCCTTCAATTCATATCAAATGGATGCTTCACACTCCACTCTAGCCCTCAGTGGCTATGTCCTTGTCCATTAGTTCAGGAGTACCCAGGTCTCACCATACTGCTAGCCAACCAGGTCTTGCCATACTCCAGGCTGACATGAGTCTATTACATGGTTGGACTCAGCTCACATCTTCATTATTGCTTTTTCCCCACATACCTTCATTAGTAAACCAATGTGGTCACCAGCAAGATTACATACCTGCTCATGTACCCCCTTTGAGTTTCAGTCTTGGAAAGGTGTTTGCTCTGAAGGGACTTGGTTACTTGCCTTGATTCTTGTGGACAGCTTGTTGATTCTTGTGGTAGTCAATCATACTGCCATTTTTGTTTTTGATTTTTCCTGCTGGTCTTTCTTTCAAGAAGTATCTTCTGTTTCTCTAGCTGCTCCAGGCTGGTCTGCTTGTCTTTTCAAGCGGAAATTTCCCACCTCAGAAGATACTGGCTGGGGGTCAGGATCCCACCTAAGGTCTTATACACTACGAAGGGTCTGAAGGAAGCCTCTTTCATTGGAAAGTTCTAGCAGCCCTTTGAGGTATTCCAATCAATTATAGGCTGAAGATGTTTCTATAATCACGTTTTATTGTTCTTATGTGCCCTCAAGTTGGTTCCGACTCATAGCCACCCAGTGTAGGAATTCTGAGGAGTGGGTGATAAGTTTGAACCATCAACCTTATCATTCAAACCAACCTTGCAGTCCGGTGTTTGTCCTAAAGTACCACACCAGCACTCCATCTGAAAGTACAGGGTAAATGTAAAGCAAAGAAGTAATTAAATTTTTAATATGGGAAAAAAATATATGAACATTCTCAGGTCCCCCAAAACTCTAAAAAATCATTACAAATAACACTCAAAACCTAAAATAACTCTAACATATGAAGTCATAGTGTGGTGCTTTAGAATAAACACTGGACTGCTGACTACAAGGTGGTAAGTTCAAGCAAACCAGTCACTCCTTGGAAACTCTATACAGGGTCATTATGAATCTGAATGGAGTGGATAGTACTTTACAAGAACCTAGTGTTCATAGACACAGTTCAAAGTTATGGTGTCTTGATGCTGAGATGCTGAGTGTATTTCTTTGGGAAGGAGCTTGACAATGCCATTCTTGTTATTCGGGGTACACACTGCATCTTTAGTGAATCATTGGAAAACAGTTGCTGAATACTAGTCTTATTTTTCACCTTTTTTCTTAAAAATGAAATCCTCTGGATTAATTTCAGCTGTAAAAATAACACTAATGTAGGTCTTTCCTGTAAGAGAAGTAGGATAATGTGTACTTTCAAAAGCTAGGGATGCCTTTATCCATCTTGATTCTCTCCTCTTCGTTATCTTTCCTTCTGTGCTCTCTAAATATCATCGCATAGTTTGCCTCTATTAGATTTGAAGTGTTGGATCTATAGTTTGGACTTTCCAACTCATACATTTGTAAATTGAGCAAAATAATTGTCTTCTTTGTCCCAAGTGAGCATTCGTATGCAGAATGCACAACAATCAGAAACATCAAAATAAAAAAAACAAGCCTAGTCATTTGGAGCAGATATTTCAAATATGATTCATAAATGATCCATAGACAGTAAAAGGACAGAGTTCACATCCAAAATTGTCAGGTCCCATTAGGTTTGCAAAGCATTTATGAATCTTGAACAGTATCTGTCAATTTTATTCATGCCAACAATGTCTAAGTAACCTATGATGTGTGAGGGCTGTGTTAATAAGTTCTGAAGTATTGCAGTCAATTTTGTTAAATGAAAAAGCAAGTGGTACTTTGCATTTATAAATTTAAACCATTCAAAATAAAGACTGTTACTGTAAAATGATTTTACAAACAGAATTGATTTAAAATATTTCAATTTCCTAGTTAAAATCATGAAAAAAATACATTGTTATGATTTCACAAGAAATTAATATTATTAGATACATTTTTTAAATGCTATGGATGGACTATGGTATCAAATTCTGTAATAGTCTTTTTTTGCTGTTATTGTTTTTATGTTCGTGACTCAAAATATTCGGAGTCCTGGTCTGATGCCGTAGGATAAACATTGTGCTGCTAACTGCAAGATTGACAGTTCAAACTCATTTGCTCCTCCTGGAAAACCCTATACAGGATTGCTATGAGTTGGAACTAACTTGTCAGCACTTAACAACAACTCAAAATATTCACTCCATCCATGGGTTAAAGAGCTCTGGTTGCACAATGAACCAAAAACTCAGTGATTTGAACCATTCCATGTTGTGAGAGATTGATGCTAACTTCTTAAGCAATTAGTGTGCATAAAAAGAGGGTATATAACATTATGAGACAAGGAAATTATATAGAGTGACTTGCACACCTGTCCCTTCTTCCTGGGACCCAGCAAGAGGAAGTGTGTGTGAGAGAAAGAGAGCCAGAGCAAGCATGAAAACCCTTTACTCCAGAATCTTATCAAATGACTGGAAAGGGAGTTTTCCTGCAAAATATGTTTCTAAATATCTCCAAAGTAATTCCTATGTCAGACTGCAAAGTTGTTTGAACAGCAAGGTCAGTGGTTCAAGCTCACCAGCTGCTCCTTGGAAACCCTATACAGGGTCGCTGTGGGTAGGAATCAACTCAACGTCACTTAACAGCAACAACTTCCAAGGTATGTGGAATAGTTACAGTTTTATGTTAATCCACTTGACTGGGCCAGTTGATCATTAATTTATGATGATTGGCTATGAGCAGCCAATCATTTGAAAGGATGTTTCTTTATGGGTGTGGCCTGCTTCCATGTAGTAGACACAGAGGCAAGGCTTGATGTTTTTTCTGCTGGATATGGATCTCACACCTGGGCCCTCTAACTGCTAGTTCTTTGAACACGAGTCAGTAGCTTGCTCTATTGTTTGTTTGATTGCCTTACCTATCTACCAGGTGCTAGGGATGTTCAGTGTCACCTGCCACATGTCAGGGAAAGTCGAATCCTCAGCCATCAGGAGGACACTGCATGTCCACTCCCTCCAACCCAGCTCTTGTGTTCCATACTAACTCTGCAGCACACCTACCCAATCCTTGGTCACTAGGCTACTGCCTCAACACCCCCAGCTCCAATGCCATGCATTTGCTCTATGCCGGGACTTGTGATTTCTGTTTGACTTTTGGACCCACCTGCCAATCTTGGTTCACCTAAACCACACTTTGTCCTGGCCTCCGGATCTTAGTTCAGCTGACCCAGACTTGGGACTCTCCGATCTCTGAAAGTTTGAGACAATTCCTAGATATAAACTTCTCTTTATATATATATATCAATATATATATATATATCAATATATATATCAATATATATATATATTGATATAGTTGCTAAATGCCATTGAGTCAGTTTTGACTCATAGTGTACAGGGTACAGGGTTTCTGAAGAGAAGTTGGTGGTGTTGAACCGCTGACGTTGTGACTTGCAGTCCAATGCTTATCGTACAGCACCACACCAGAAGTCATATATATACATTGTTGTTTTGGTACATGCTGTCAAGTCAGTTCTAACCCATAGTCACCCTGTATAGGGTTTCAGAGGAGCGATTGGTGAACTTGAACTGCTGACTTTGCAGTTCAAACCTGCTTTGCAGTCCAGCACATTAACAACAGGTGTAGAGCTGTGGTTTATATACATAAAAATAAATATATATGTTTTACTGGTTTTGCTTCTCTAAAGAACTCAGCCTAAGACAGAATGTTTGCCATTTGATTTCCTTTTCATTTTTATCTTTAGCTCCAAAAGACTGAAATATGTGCAAACATGTGAAACTACTCATGGATAAATTTCTCCCGTCTTACCTCTAGAACAAATTTAAGATCTAAAGCACAGCTAGTCATCATTTCAATTGAAACCTTTTGAATCATCAGCATACAAGACCAGCTTACTTTCCATGATGTCTGTCCTTTGTTAACTTGCTCTGCTTATCAATTGTGCAAATATTGCAGTGAAAAAGGATGTAATGCTTTAGTCTCTTAGATTTATCTTATCAGTGGCAGAAGATATTTCTGGGAGAGATTTTGAACCATGCTTACTTAATGAAATTTAATAATAGTAAATACCATTTCCATAGTCTTCTGATTCTATGGCTTGTCTATATCAACCTACTCTAGAAAAAAAAAAAAAAAAAAGCATGCTTTTTATCTACATTTTCAATCTACTAAAATTTCAATAAAGTCTAGGTGGCACAAAGGGTTAAGCACTCAACCACTGACTGAAAGATTGATGGTTCAAACCCACTGATAGGTTCCTGAGAAGTAAGACCTAGACATTTGCTTTCAAAAATTAACAATCTTGAAAATTCTATAGAGCAGTTCTATTTTGCACACATAAGGTCACTCATGAGTCAGAATTGACTTAACAGCAACTAACAAAAACAGCAATAAATAAAGTCATGGTGAGTTGGCACTGACATTATGACAACTGAAGAAATAAAAAATTTCAACACCATAATGTCAGAGTCCTTCACATGTTAATTACCTTTATCATATTTTTGTTTAAAGGAATAGAAATCTATATAAAACATAATGTGCTCTTTAACATTTATTCAAATATTTTAATTTTTGAAATTGTATTAAAATGTACAATTTCAAATGTCAACATAAAACCATTTACATATTTTAATTTTCTTAATTCAATATTGATGTATCCATATAATATAGTTTCTTCAAAATAAAAAATATTATAATTACATTATTTTCCCTTGGTTTTGATTCTGGCAAAGTGTCATCTGAAAATAATACTGCTTAAAGCATTTCATTATATTATTCAGACTAAATACAATTAACCTATTTTCTTCTGACTGACTTTCCTCTGCAGTTGATTTAGATGAATTCACACACATATTTTTCTCCTGCTCTCTATGAGAATAAAGTTATACATTATTGTCCCTCAAGCATTAACAGAGAGACAAGAAAACTTGCAGCCAGTACCCTTTTTCTTTGACATTTCTATTTATAAATAAATTTATTGAAAACAGTTTCACATGTTATATCCATTTCTTGACCTCTGGTTGAATTTTTAAATGAATTTTAGAGCAGTTTTGGGTTTACAGAGAAACTGTACATAAAGTAGAGACTTCCCATATATCCCCTTTCCTTCTTTATGGTGGTGTGCCATGGAGTTGGTTCTGACTTATAGCCACCCTCTATAGGGTTTCTGAGGCTGTAAATCTTTACAGGAACAGAAGACTTCATTTTTCTCCCATGGAATGGCTGGTAGTTTTAAACTGTTGACCTTAAGGTTAGCAATCCTATTTTTAGCCACTATGCTACCAGAGCTCCTTTCCTGTATAGTTTCTCTTATTACTAACATCTTAAACTCCTGTCCTACATTTGTAACAATTGTATCATTGTGGCACTGCAGGATAATGCACTAGACCACAAGTTCAGTTTGAATCGCAAGGTCAGTGGTTCAAACCCACCAGGTATTCCTTGGAAACCCTATACAGGGTCAGTATGAGTAGGAACTGACTCAATGACACTTAACAACTACAACAACAATTTAAACTAAATATTCATACATTAGTATTTATTATAGTAGGGAGTGCATCGCTAATATTAATTTATTAATAGTTTAAAATAATATATAAATGTTATGATACAATTGTAACAACTGTAGGACAGACACTAGTCTACCTTGCCAATATACAGGAAAGAGCTCCATATCTGTACCCATTCCAAAGCAGGCTGACTCAACATAATGCAGAAAATTATCAAATAGTATCATTAATATCACATCCAAGTAAAATTTTGGTGAAGATAATTTAAAAACGGTTGTAGCATATATCAACAGGGAGCAACCAAAAATTCAAACTGGATTCAGAAGAGGAGTTAGAACAAGTGATATTATTGCTGACAACAAACGGATGGATCTTTGCTGAAAGCAGAGAATAACAGAAAAATCTTTACAAGTGTCTTATTGAGTCTGCAAAGGCATTAGGCTGTGTGGATTATAATAAACTACGGCCACCATTGGGGGGGGAATGGGATTTCCAGAACATTTAATTTTGCTCATGTACAACCCGTACAAAGACCAAATGTCAGTTATTCAAGCAGAACAAGAAGATACTGCATAGTTTAAATTCTGTAAAGGTGGGTATCAGTGTTGTAAACTTTTACAACACTTATTTAATCTATACGCTGAGCAAATAATCTGAAAAAAAAAATGGATTAACTGAAGAAAAAGTCTATGTTAGTGTTAGAGGAAGATTCATTAACAATCTACAATATGGAGAAGACATAAAGAGGACTTGAAGCACTTACTGATGGAGATCAAAGACTACCACCTTTAGTATGGATTACAACTGAATGTAAAGGGAAAAGAATTCTCACAACTGAACCAATAAACATCATGATAAACAGAGAAAATATTGCAGTTATCAAATATTCCATTTTGCTTGGATCCACAATCAACACTCATGGAAGTAGTGTCAAGAAACCAAGGGACACATTGAATTGGACAAATTTGATTCCAAAGACCTCTTTCAAGTGACAAAAAGTGAAGATGCCACTGTGAGGACTACTGTGTACATGACACTAGACGTGGTAGTTTCAGTTGTCTCATATGCATGTGGAAAGCTGAAGAATGAATAAATAAAACAACACCGTATTCAAACTATGGTGTTGGCAAGGAATATTGAATATAGCATGGACTGCCAACAGAACGAACAGATTTATATTGGAAAAAGTAGAGCCAGAATGCACAGAAAAGTGAGAATGGGGAGACTTTATCTCCAATATTTTGGGCATGTTACAAGGAGAGACCAGTCCCTGCAGAAGGGTATCATGCTCGGTAAAGTAGAAGGTGAAATGAAAGGTGGAAGACTCCAATGGAGAAGAATTAACACATGAGCAGCAACAATGGTCTCAAACATAACAAAAATTATGAGGATGACACAGAACTGGGCAGTTTTATGATCTGTTATCCAGGAGGTCACAATGTTTCAGAACTGGCTGGACAGTACTTAACAAAAAGACCAGGAATATTCAATAAGGTTCATAGTTTATACTAGGGCTCACTCTGTGTTGCATAGTCCTGAGTTTTGCATTGCATAGTGCATTTACAGTACAGTGCCATAAAAAATAGTGTCCCTTTGCAACAAATGTACTGTGCTCCATATATTCATTCCTTCCACACTCTGCTGTTGACAACTAATAACATTTTCACTGTCTCCATAATTCTGCCTTTTTAAGAATGTCATATATTTGGAACCACACAATATATAGCTTTTTTGAACAGGTTTCTTTCATTTGTTAATTGCTGTGAAGTCAGTTCTGACAATTAGCAACTCTGTATAGGATTTCTGAGAAACAGAAAGTGAATTTGAATGACTAAATTTGTGGTTAGCTTTTCATGCCTTGAAAACTCTTTTTTTTATATACAGGGAGGCTGGGTAGGACTAAGGAGTGAGGATTAGGGTTGGAATTATGGTTAGGTCTTGGGTAGGCCTGTTGTTGCTATTGTAAATTGCCATAGTTGTTGTTAGGTGCCATGGAGTTGGTTCTTACCCACAACAACCCTACGTATAACAGAATGAAACAATGCTTGGTCCAGAGCTATCCTCACAAATGCTGCTATACTTGAGCCCATTGTTGCTGCCACTGTGCCAATCCATCTCATTGGAAGTTCCTCCTTTTTCAGTGTCCATACACTTTGTCAACCATGATGTCCTTCTACAAGGACTGCTTCCTCCTGTTTTTATGTCCAAAGAATGAGAGATGAAGCCTTGACATACTGGCTTCTAAGGAGCATTTTGTTGTACTTCTCCAACATAGATTTGTTTGTTCTTCCAGCAGTCCATGTTACCTATAATAAACTTCTACAACTTCCACATCATATGAAGCTATTGAAAATAAAATGTCTTGGGTAAGGCACACTCTAATCCTCAAACTGACATCTTTGCTCTTGAATACTTTAAAGTGGTCATATGTAGAAGATTTGGCTAATGCGATACATCATTTGATTTCTTGACTGCTGCTTCGATGAATGTTGATGGCAGATCCAAGCAAAATAAAATCTTTGACAACTTCAATCTTTTCCCCATATATCATGATGTTATTGCTCCATTGGTGAGGATTTTTGTTTTCTTTACATTGAGATGTAACTCATATTGAAAGCTATAGTCTTTGATCTTCATCAGTAAGTATTTTAAGTCATCTTAACTTTCAGCAAGAAAGGTTGTATCAGACTTCCAGAAAAAGATGGTGGATCGGGTAGAAGTGTAGTGAGGAGCTCTGCCAAGAAAAACACAGAATATAGGACCAAGAAGGCTCAGGGAATGGTCCCAGTACTCTGAACCACATATAAAGGAATATTTAGAAGGTTGGAAGACTTACAGCTGGGGAGTTTGTGGAAGAAGCAAGAAATCCATTGCTTCCTGGTTTGGGATGCTCAGCTGCTCCAGGAGCCGCCATTTTGTGTGGGGCCAAGCAGGGAAAGGATCAGAGCAGCCAAGGATGCCTGACAGATCCGCAGAGATAGAGGTGCGGACATACTTTTTTTGGGGGGAGTATCTTTTCATTGGTCCCTTGCTGTCTGCATACCTCCATTCTGGTAACTATAGGGGTGCCTGAGCTAGTGGATAATCCAGCCCCATCCTCAGAGGGTTCTAATACGCATGTGCATATATCTCCTCGAAATTTAAAGAGATAGTATCCTCTTAAAACCAAACGGCTGACAGATACTCAGCCCAAGAGCAGGCCTTGAACTTTTCTTGTTTACTTTTTGTTCTGTTTTTTAACACAGGAAAGAGAACAAGAAGGCTGTAGGGAGGGAAAGAGACCTCACATTAGGCTACAGATTTTTTATTTTTTTTTAAATTTTAAAACAATAATAATTTTTTTTAATGTTTTTTTCTTCATTCTTCTTCTTCTCTCCCTCCTCTCTCTTTTCTGTGAATAGAGACTGCAGTATCAGTCTTGTTTTTGTTGTTGCTGTTTTTTACTCTTTTTTTTTTTTTTCCTGGTATTGTTTAGCTGTTATATGCTCCCACTTCTGCCTTTGGGGGATTCTTTGTCTCCCTATATTACACAAGAAGAGTCAGCAACTGCTATCATACAGCCAACCTACAATCACACCTTATAAAACACCAAAACTCATGGAAGAACCAATACCAACTGCCATATAGCAGGGAAACAGACAACACCTGTGAAAGTTACTCTGAGTTAAACAGTAAGAAGAGTGAAAAGGGAAGACCACATCCTGATAACACCTTCCTGGAAGCAATCAGAAAGCATTAAAAATACCAAAACACATATTCAATTAAGTATTAAGGCCACAGATAAACATTCAACATGTCCAAGAAGCAAAAGCAGATGACCATATCAGCACATGTCCAGAAACAAGATAAAGTGTCTGAGACAAATGACCTAGAAGTAGACCTGTACTCCATTCTGGAAGGAGGGCAGGCCTTGGAAATGCCTGAGATGAAATTCAGAATAATGATCATAAAATGTTTCAAAACACTTTACAATGTTGTTGAGAAACATAAGGAAGAAGCCAGGAAAGTGCAACAGGAGCAATCAAATAAGATAGATACAATATTGGAAACAATTCAAAACCTACAGAAAGAGGTCCAAACAATCAATAACAAAAAACTGGAAGGCAGAGGAGTAGAATAGATGAGATGGAAGGTAGAACCAGTGAGCTGGAAAACAAATCTCTGAATACCACTAAGATAGAACAACAAACACAAAAAGGATAAAAATTCTGAAGATGGTTTAAGATTCATGTTGGACAACATGAAGAGGAATAACTTAAGAATTATCGGCATTCCAGAACAAGAAGAATCTCAGAAATCCACAGAGGAAACAGTTGAAGAACTGCTGGAAGAAAATTTCTCTAACATCCTGAAAATTGAAAAGATAAACATCCAAGAAGCTCAACGAACCCCAGGAAGGATAGACACCAAAAGAAAATTACCGAGACATATCATAGTCAAGCTCTCCAAAATCAAAGATAAGGAGAAACTTCTGAAAGCCGCCAGGGAAAAAAGAAGTGTCACATACAAAGGCAAGCAAGTCAGATTAAGCTCAGATCTCTCAGCAGAAACCATGCAAATAAGAAGGCAATGGGGAAACATTTATAAAGCCCTGAAAGACAAAAATTGCCAACCAAGAATCCTTTACCCAGCAAAGCTATCAATCAAATGTGATGGTATAATCAAAACATTCCAAGATAAACAGAAGCTAAGGGATTTTGCCAAAGCCAACCCTGAGCTACAAAACATCCTAAAGGGAGTTCTGTGGACAGAGAACCAACAAGAACAGACAACAACCAGCGATTGACATATGTGGCAGCATCTCCCTGAATTAAGTCAACAGAAGGAAGAGTTGAGAACAGAACAAAACTATAAGAACAAACTCAGAGAATCTGGGAGATCAGTCTATGATCAAAACAAGTTCAGTGTAAAAGAAGGTAAACATGTAGGAACAGAGATCCAGATAGCGAGAAGGTCAGGTCGATTACAGGATAAAATAGACTGCACTAAATGGAGAGAAAAGTTAATGGACTATAAGGCAATGTCAAAGAAACTTAACACATCACAACATACCAAGAGAATGAAAATCAAAGAAGAGCATGGAAACATTAAAACTATGAGGAAACTCACAAGAAAGAACACAAAAATCATTTACTCAACAAAGGAAAACACACAGAACAAAGAAGCAGCAAGACAACAACAACAAAAAAAACACACAAATATAATGGCAGCAATTAATCTCTGGTAGCGTAGCGGTTACGAATCGGGCTGTGAACCTTAAGGTCAGC
>NW_006408654.1:7523201-7526784 GCF_000296735.1 Chrysochloris asiatica
AAAAAAAAAAAAAAACTTAAAAAAAAAAAAAGGTGGTATCATCTGAATATCGAAGATTATTTATCAGTCTTCCTCCAATCCTGATATCATGTTTTCCTTCATATAATCCAGTTTCTCAGATTATTTGCTCAGTATACAGATTCAATAAATATGGTGAAAGAATGCAACCCTGGTGCACACTTTTCCTAATTTTAAACCATTCAATATTTTCTGTTTGAATAATTGCCTCTTGGTATATGTGTAGGTTTCTTGTGAGCACAATTAAAAGTTCCAGAATACTCAGTCTGTACAATGTTGTCCATAGCTTGTCATGATCCACATGGTCTGAATGCTTTGCACAGTGAAAAAAACACAGGTAAATATCTTTCTGGTATTCTCTGCTTTCAGACAAGATCCAACCATCCTCAGCAATAATATTCCAAGTTCAATTTCCTCATCTGAATCCAGGTTGAACCTCTGGCAGATTCCTGTCAATGTACTCCCCGCCACTATTATGAGGTTTATTACAGAAGTGAACAGGGCACAAGTCAGGATCAAAATCAGCTCAGAACCCATCAGTTCTCCAGTCAGGAACCCTTCTTGTCTGCTATACTGCAGGGCATACCTCAGTCTTGTCTTTGCTCTGGCAAGTGTTACAAAGTGATACCCTTCTTGTCTGCTATACTGCAGGGCACACCTCAGTCTTGTCATGCTCTGGCAAGTGTTACAAAGCTTTTTCAGCCAGTCATTTAGGGCCCAAAGGGCACTTTCTTCAAGGCAGACTCCTGCCCATAGTTGTTGTTGTTGTTAAGTGCCGTCGAGTCGGTTTCGACCCATAGCGACCCTGTACAGAGTCTAGAGCCTGAAACTGCCCTTTCTCTTCATGCTACCACCTCTACCATAGCGTTTGCCTGTCAATGTATGTTTTCGGGGTTTTCTTTTGCTACCATCCCCTTTGTTTTTTCTGGTTATTTTTTAATTTGGGGAGAGGGGAAATGTACACAAAAACATTCAGGAATATATACTAATTTAAACAATCAAATGGCATGTTCTGCAACTGTCAATGTACTTTTGAAGCCATTTTTGTCTAGACCTACTTTGGACTCCTGATGTGGTGCTGTAGGATCAGCACTGGACTGCAAACCACAAGGTCGGCAGTTCAAACACACCAACTGCTCCTCAGAAACCCAAAACAGGATCGCTATGAGTCTGAATGGACTCAATGGCTTTCACCACCAACAACAGGACTCCATTTATTGTTAGGGATATGGTTAGGATTTAGTTAGTGTTAGGGGTAAAAGTTTGACTAGGACTATAAGTAAGCCTTGATCTAGATTTTTGGGTTGCAGTTAGGTTCACTTTTATTTATTTTCTTGAAATTTGATTTAAGGTTCATTTGGAAGTTTTGCAACTACATTATTTCTTCTTTTTACTTTGTGTTTCTTGTGGTTTTTGCAACTATATCTCTCCTTTCAGGTTTGTTTTACTTTGTATTCTCTTTTATATGGGTTGAATTGGGGTGATATTCTCATTTATGTTATTTCAGGTTATTGTCTGTTGTTGATTCTCTGCCCAAAGAACTCCCTTTAATATTTTTTGTAAGGTGTTCTGGTTTTTGCAAATTCTCTTAATTTCTATTTGTTTGAAAATGACCTAATGTCACCATCCTATATGATGGAAAGATTTGCTGGATATATGATTCTTGGTTGGTGACTTATTGCTTTGTGAGTTTAAATTGCCATTCCATTATCTTCTTGCCTATATGACTTCTGCTGAAAAATCAGAGTTTAGTCTTATTAGTTGTCCTCTTTATGCAACATTTAATTTTGCTTGAGTTGCTCTCAGGATTCTTTTGTCTATTTTACTGAAAAGTTTACATATAATGTGTCGGTGTTTTTCTTTGGGGGTCTCTCTTGTTTGGAGTTCATTCAAATTCTCAAATGGCTATCTTCTCATCTTTCGTGATGTTAGGAAAGTTTTCTTCCACATATTTTCTTGATTATGTCTCACATAAATCTTAGACATTTTCTCAAATTTTTTCCTGATTGTTCCTCTAGCTGGTGATTATTGAGAGGTTTTTCTTCCTCCGAAAAATTGGTTTTCCATTGATTAAATTATTTCTTTGCCCTGTAAATATATGTTTCTTAAGTTTTAGTGTTAATCTGGCTTAAAAATTGATATATATTTTAAAGAATCAATACATTTAATTATGGTGTTGGTGAAGAATATTGAACATACCATGGACTGCCAGTAGAGCAAATGAATTAATCTTGAAAGAAAAACAGATAGAATGCTTCTGAGAAGTGACGATGGCATGACTTTGTCTCATGCACTTTGGACATCTGATCAGGAGGGATCAATATCTGGAGAAGGATATATATTTGCTAAACTAGAGGGCTAGCTAAAAAGAGAAAGAGCCTCAATGAGATGGACTGACATAGTGTCTGCAGCAATGGTCTCAAACATGGCAATGTTTATGAGGATGGTACAGAACTGGGCAGCAATTCTTCCTATTATATATAGGGTCTCTATGATTTGGAATCTTTCTCTGCTATTCATAGTTTTCAGTGACTAGCGATTTGGAAGTAGTTCATCACTCTTTCTTCCTATTCTGTCTTTGTTTGGAAGCTCATCTGAAACCTGTCCACCATGGGTGACCCTGCTGGTTATTTAAAATACTGGTGGCAGAGCCCTCAGAATCACAGCAACTCAAACCACCACAGCATGACAGATGAGTGGTGGCCATTTGGTTTTATGTCTATACTGTCTCTTTACATTTCGATGTCAATCTTGATACAATCCTGATATAATCAAGATACAATCAAGATGTTCTCTCCTAATCCTATAAATCCTAATACAATCAAGATATGCTCTCCCAAGATGGCGGTTCCTGAAACAGCTGAGTGTCTTGATGCAGAAAATAATGGATTTCTGGATTCTCCTGCAAATTCCCCAGCTGTAAACTCTCCAATCTTCCAAACATACCTTTATATTTGTTCCAGAGTTCTAACACCATCTCATGAGCCCTCTTGACCTGGTATTCCATGTTGTTGTTGACCGAACTCCTCACTACATGTCTACCCTATCTGCCATCTCGAAGGTGGAAGGCCTGGTAGTGCAGTGGTTAAGAATCTGGCTGCGAACCTCATGGTCAGCAGCTCAAATCCACCAGGCCCTCCGTGGGAGAGAGATGATGCTTTTTGATTCTTATATTTAAAACAGCCTTGGAGTCTGGCACAATAATCCGCAGCACCACACCAGGACTGCAGATCTCGCTGCTTCGCACATCTCGCTGCTTCGCACATCTCGCTGCTCCGCACATCTCACTGCAGTGATGCATTAAACACTAAAGATGATGCATTAAACACTAAAGACCGAAGACCAGAAGAGTTGTGGGATGACATCAAGAACATCATACATGAAAAGAACAAAAAGTCTTTAAGAAGACAAGAAAGAAGGAAAAGGTCAAAATGGATGTCAGAGGAGACTCTGAAACTTGCTCTCCAGCGTAGAGAAGCTAAAGCAAATGGAAGAATTGAAGAGGTCCAAGAGCTGAACAGAAAGTTTCAAAGATCAGCTTAAGAAGATAAAACCAAATACTATA
>NW_006408654.1:7528212-7531431 GCF_000296735.1 Chrysochloris asiatica
GAGGGAACAGTCGCTGGAGAAGTATGTCATGCTGGGTAAGGTCAGAGAAAAAGAGGAAGACCCCCAATGAGATGGATTGGCCAGGTGGCATCATTGATGGGCTCAAGTGTGGCAGTGGTAGTGAGGTTGGCCCAGGATCAGACATTGTTTCGTTCTGCTGTTCATGGGGGTCACCATTTATGTTGCATAGTCCTATGAGTTTTTTAAAAATGTGTAATATTTTGAGTCCACCATTACAATATCATAGAATAGTTTCATTGCCCTAAAAACATGGCCTACACTGCACCTAAGCTTCCTCCCACAAATACCTCAGAGCCCCTGGAAACTAATGATCTTTTCATTGTCTTTATAGTTTTGCTTTTTCAAGAATGTAACATAGTTAAATAGTAGTGACAAAGGGCATCCTTATCCAGTTCCTGTTCACAGAGGGAAGACTTTCCATTTCTCTCCATTGAGAGTAATGTAGGCTGTTGGTTTTGTATATAGACTTTTAATTATGTTGAGAAATTTCCCTTCAATTCCTACTTTGTTGACAGTTTTTATCAGGAATGGATGTTGGATTTTGTCAAATGCCTTTCCTGCTTCAATAGATATGATCATGTGGTTCTTTTCTTTTTTCTTATTTGTATGGTGGATTATGTTGATAGTTTTTCAAATGTTGAACCATCCTGGCCTCCCAGAAATGAACCCCACTTGATCATGATGTATTATCTTTCTGATGTGCTGCTGGATTCTGTTGGTTAGGATTTTGTTGAGAAGGTTTGCATCTATACTCATGAGGATATTGGTCTATAATTTTCTTTCTTAGTGATGTCCTTCCCTTGTTTTGGTATGAGGGTTATGCTTGCTTCATAAAATATATTAGGAAGTTTTCCATCCTTATCTCTCTTCTGGAATAATTTGAGTAGAATTGGTGACAGTTCTTCCCTGAATGTTTGGTAGAACTCACCAATGAATCCATCTGGGCCTGGAATTATTTTGTTTGGGAGTTTTTTGATAATCTGATCAATTTCTTCTTTTGTTATGAGTCTGTTCTAGTTTTCTACTTCACTCTGTGTAAGTTTAAGTAGGTTGTGTTTTTCTAAAAATGTATCCATCTCTTCTAAGATTTCAAATTTGTTGGAGTACAGCTCTTCATAGTATTCTTTTTTTTTTTTTTTTAATGTTTTATTGTGAATTAGGTGATAGTTTTCATGGGAGAACATTGGTTTTACATTCATTCTATCATCTATCATCTCATTGCCATGGTTACAATCCCCTCCATGCAATCCTTCCCCCTCATAGTATTCTTTTATTATCCTTTTGCTTTCATTTGGTTCCATTGTGACATTGCCCATGTGGTTTCTAATGTGAATTGTTTGTGTCTTCTACTTCTTTTCTTTTGTTAGGTTTGCCAGTATTCTGTCAATTTTGTTAATCCTTTCAAAGAACCAGCTTCTTGTCCGTTTATTCTTTCTATAGTTTTTCTGTTTTATATCTCATTTATTTCTGCTCTAATCTTTATTATTTTTTTTTTCTTTTGGTGGCCGCAGGTTCCCTCTGTTGGTCTAATTGCTGGAGATGCTGTCTTAATTCGTTAATTTTTTTTTCTAGTTTTTGGATATGTGCATTTATTGCAATAAACTGTCCTCTCAGCGCCATTCTCATTATGTCCCAATGATTTTGGTATGTTGTGTTTTCGTTCTCATTTATTTCTAGGAACTTTTTGAATTCACGTTTAATTTTCTCTACTTCACAGTCACTTTTTAGCAGGGTGTTATTCAGTTTCCATGTATTTGACTTGATTTCCTTGTTCTTCCTATTGTTGATTTCTAATTTGATAGAATTGTGGTCTGAGAAGATGCTTTGTAGTATTTTGATATTTGTAAATTTATGGAGGTTTGTTTTGTGGCCTAACACATGGTCTATTCTGGAGAATATTCCATGTGCACTTGAAAAGAATGTGTATTGTGCTGTTTTGGAGTTGAATGCTCTGTACACATCTATGAGGTCCATTGGCTGATTGTGTTGTTTAATTCCTCTGTATCTTTGTCAAGTTTCTTTCTGGTTGTTTTATCCATTTTTTAAAGCAGTGTATTAAAATTGCCCACAATTATTGTAGATTCATCTATTTCTTTCTTCAAATCTATTAGAGTTTTCTTTATATTTTTGGGAGCTCTTTCACTGGTAGTATAGATATTTATTGTGGTTATGTCATCTTGTTCACTTGTCCCTTAATCATGAGATAATGTCCCTCTTTATGTATTATGCTGGTTTTTGTCTTAAAGTTAATTTTATCGGAAATTAGTACTGCCACTCCTGTTCATTTTTTATTGCAATTAGCTTGGTATGATTTTTTCCCTCCTTTGACTTTTAATCTGTTTTTGTTTTTGTGAGTAAGATGTGTCTCTTTCAGACAGCATATTGAAGGATCTTGTTTTCTTATCCATTCTGCAGCCTCCAACTCTTAACTGGTGCATTTAATCTGTTTACATTCAATGTAATTATCAATAGGTCTGGATTCATTGCTGTCATTATGGTTTTTTGTGTGTGTGTTTGTGGTACTTCTTCTTTCTTTGTTCTGTGTGTCTTCCTTTGCTTATTTCTTTTTGTGTTCTTTCTTGTCAATTTCCTCTTAGTTTTAATGTTTCCATGTTCTTCTTGGATTTTCATCTTCTTGTTATTTTGTGAAGTGTTAATTTTCTTTGAGGTTACCTTATGTTCCATTAATTTTCCTTCCATTTAGTGCAATCTATTTTATCCTGTAATTGACCTGACCTTCTCACGGTCTGGGTCTCTATTCTTATGTGTTTACCTTCTTTCACATTTTAATTGCTTTGAACATAGGCTGACCTCCCAGATTCTCTTGAGTTTGTTCTTATAGTTTTGTTCTGTTCTCCACTCTTCCATCTGTCAATTTAGTTTTGGGTGGTGCTATCATGTATGTCAATCTCTGGTTGTTGTCTGTTCTTTTTGGTTCTCAGTCCATAAAACTCCATTTAGGATGTTTTGTAGCACAGGGTTTGCTTTGGAAAAATCCCTTAGCTTCTGTTTATCCTGGAATGTTTTGATTACATCGTTGTATTTGATTTATAGCTTTGCTAGATAAAGGATTCTTGTTTGACAGCTATTTTTTCTTTTTTCTTTCAGAGTTTTATATATGTCTCCCCAATACCTTCTCGTTTGCATGGCTTCTGCTGAGAGATCCTAGCTTAATCTGATTTGCTTGCCTTTGTATGT
>NW_006408654.1:7532679-7540663 GCF_000296735.1 Chrysochloris asiatica
AGAAAGCAATAGATTTTTTGCTTCTGCCACAAATTCCTCCAGCTGTGAGCCTTCCAACCTTCTAAGTATTCCTTTATATGTAGTTCAGAGTTCTGGGACCATCCCCTGAGCCTGCTTGGTCAGGTATTCTGTGTTGTTGCTGGTGGAGCACCTTTACTGCATGTCCACCGAATCCGCCATCTTGTTTGTTCCTACTCCTGAGTCCTTTATTTTTATCTAAAGTTCAAATAAATATATTGAGCACTATAATAAAAGCCTTCTTAAAATTGCTTTTGCCCTAGTATATAAATGGAATATTTTCATATTGACATTAAAGTATACATAAATTTAAATGTGCTAGGTATGGTTGTAGCGTAGTGGTTATGAATTGGGCTGCGAACCAGAAGGTCAGCAGTTCGAAACTACCAGCTGCTCCATGGGAGAAAGATGAGGTGATCTGCTCCTGTAAAGATGTACAGCCTCGGAAACCTTATTCAGGGTTGCTATGGGTCGAAACCGACTCGACGGCACTTAACAACAACAACAACGGGTATGGTTGTATATTATTTCAGGAAAAAAACCCTATATTTTATAATTAGAAAATCTGGTTTTCTGTCTATAAATTTAATTTGTTTTCCAAATTCTAAATGCATAATTTGAGTATTGTTAGGAATTTTTGTTAAATTATGAAATCAGGTTACAATGCATTTGAACTATTTTAACTTTGTTCTCTAAGTGATTTTGTTTCAAATATTTAAATGGCTTCATAATCTTTCAAAGGCAGACATTTATCTGAGGAAAATATTTAAAATATATAAACCAGAAGTCCTTTAGACTTGTTTCTATTATACAAAGACAAATGCGGACTTTTTTGTTGTTATACCTATTAGCCATGATATTCAGAATGTAGTGATGAAGAAATAAAATGGTATTTATAATTCTGAACTATTGTGGTTGAAATCATGGACTGTGATAATAGTTATATTACTTAAATATATATTTATATATTATATATAGTGTGACTATATTTTAAATATATAACTATATTTTACTTTTTAAAATATATGATTTATTTGGATTATGCTTTATATGTTAACAATAATATTGGATAATATAAATTATGTTATATAAATTATATAATGTAATTGAGTTGTATAAAATTGATTTAGCTACCTACAAATTAATAATTTCCCTCTGAAAATTGCCTAACATTTAGGAAACAACAACATGTACTAGAAATGTTAAATATATCATGTAGACATAGAAAATGCCCAACAAACAATTATCTAAAATATTAATAAAAAATCATGTGTACAACAGAGGTATTGGAGAACTGAGACGTTGACCAGGTGTCACCTCATATATAACTTGAGAAAATAAGTTCTTCCCCAGGTGACTGGGACTGATTCTGGTCTTTAAATTCTTGAATATTACCTCTTCAAGTATTTCTTTTCTTCATTCTCTCTGCTACTCATCTAATTGTTTGATGTTTCACCATGTCTTGAGACTGCTAATTGGTTCCCACATCCACATCCCCAAATGTCATCATCTCTGACCACAGTTCATTTGATTGCTTTCTCACTTTAAACTGTTCCCCCCCTTTTCTGTGCCTTTTTCTCTTTCTCTCTCTCTCTCTCTCTTTTTTTTTTTTTTGCCATTTTTGTTTAAATAGTCACTGTGTCTATAAGAATATAGAAAGAGAAAAAAGAATGTATTTGTCTGAAATAGATATGCTCCTTGCTATTCTGGTTGGTTAGTGTGATGATTTGAGTTAATCAAATCAGGAGTTGAGTTGGATTTGAGTTTCATTGTTGCTATGGTTACTTTCTGTGCATATTGGGCTTCAAATTCTGTTTATGTTTCCCTGTGCTTTGGTGGAGTTTATCTTTAATGTTTTTGTTTCAGTTTAGCTTTTGTTCTTTGTACCAGCCTGTATGATTTAGATTTTCCACAACTCCTGACTTGCCTCCAGCAATACACAGTTGTTTCTTGTAATATAGTGCTTATTAACTAAGTGGTGAGGCAAGAAGAGGTTTCTGCTTTTAACTCCAGTCTCACCTTAGTAGGACTTCATAAACCTTGTGCTAGGATGGGATTTTCTCACTAACTCTTGTGCTCATCTTCCTGGCAGCCAATCACTGCTCATATTTTGGGGAGATATTGTGTGAGATAATGTTTTCCATTCTTTCTCTAGTATGTGCTGTTGTTATTGTTAGTTGCCATTAAGTCAGCTCTGGTAGCGTAGTGGTTACGAATCGGGCTGCAAACCGCAAGGTCAGCAGTTCGAAACTACCAGCTGCTTTGTGGGAGAAAGATGAGGTTTTCTGCTCCTGTAACAATTTTAAAAAGCCTCGGAAACCCTGTACAGGGTCGCTATGGGTTGGAACCGACTCGACGGCACTTAACAACAACAACAACAACAACAACAACATACAACAGAATAATTTTCTAGCTTGGCACCATTTGCACAGTCCTATCCTACTCAATTTCACTGATACCCACTATGCATTTTATTTGCCTTCTAACCTTGGAGAATTTCTATTGCTATTTAAATGTGATCCTAGACTCTAAAATTGTTTCATGCCATTCCTCCAGAGTTGAAGATAGTTTTAACCCCATTACTCCTCCACCAGTCAAAATGTACCTTTTTTTTTTAAATAAAAAAAAACAAACAATTTTTTATTGTGAATTGAGTTAAGGTTTACAGATAAGATCATCAGTTTTACATTCAACACATCATATAATTTTTTCATCTCAATGGCTGCAATCTCCTCCTTGAAAAAAATAGTCTTTTTGGCTTCTAAAGAACATTCCCATTGTACATGGAATGAGGAATTTCATTGCTGACATCAGATGGATCTTGGCTGAAAGCAGAGAATATAAGAAAGATGTTTACCTGTGCTTTATTAACTATGCAAAGGATTTTGATTGTGTAGATCATGAAAAGTTTTGGACAATATTGTGAAGTATGAGTATTCCAGAACTCTTAATTGTGTTCATGAGGAACCTGTACAGAGACCAAGAGGCAGTTGTTGAATAGAACAAGAGAGCACAAAATGGTTTAAAATTAGGAAAGATGGACTCCAGGATTGTATTCTTTCACCATACTTATTCAACCTTATGCTGAACAAATAATCTGAGAAGCTGGATTATATGAAGAAAAAAACATGGCATCAGGATTAGAGGAAGACTCATTAACAACCTGCAATATGCAAATGATACAGCTTGCTTGCTGAAAATGAAGAGGACTTAAAATACTTACTGATGAAGATCACAGCCTTCGGTATGGATTACATCTCAATGCAAAGAAAAAAAAAAAAATCCTCACCACTGGACCAATAAACAACATCCATATAAATGGAGACAAGGTTGAATTATCAAACACTTCATTTCACTTGGATTAACCATCAGCACTCTTGAAAGCAGCAATCAAGAAATCAACAGACTTATTGTACTATGCAAATCAGTTATACAATACTGTTTTAAAGTGTTGAACAGCAATGATATCACTTTGAGAACTTAGGTGCACCTGACCCAAGCCATGGTATTTTCAATAACCTCCTATGCATGTGAAAATTACACAGTGAATAAGGAAGACCATAGAAGAATTGGTGCATTTGAGTTATGGTGTTGGAGGAGAAAATTGAAACTACCATGGACTGCTAAAAAAACAAACTAATCTGTGTTGGAATAAAAGTACAGTCAAAGTGCTCCTTGGAAGGCAGGCTTCCTCTCTCATACTTCAGATATATTGTCAGAAGGAACCAGTCCCTGGAGAAGGATATCATGTTTAGTAAAGTGGACGGTTGGAGAAAAAGAGGAAGACTCCCAGTGAGATGGAGTGGTATAGTGGCAGCACCAATGGGATCAAATGTAGCAACAATTGTGAGGTTAGTCCAGGACTGGGCAGTGTTTCATTCTTTTGTGCATAGAGTCACTATGTGTCAGCACTGACTTGATGGCCACTCACAACAACAATTAGTATTGATAAACCTACATTGCATAGTAATAATGTAGTACCTTGTTAAATTACATATATTAGCATGCTATCAGATGGTAGCACTAGGATAGAAGGCATTTGTTTTTCAATAATAGTTCAATTCTATGAAAATAAATGCATACAAAATAATCTTTAATGTAAAAAATATAATTATATTAATATGTGGTTATTATTTTATGAAATTTGTAACTGTCATGCATCAAAAAAAAAAAAAAAATTCAGCATACTATAAACAACTTTATCTAATGATATGCTGGGTAAAGAAATCCAGGTCAGGGAAGAAATTCACTGGGCCAGAGGGGAAAATCAGAGAAATTTTAATTGCTACCAAAAAAAAAAAAAAAAGGGAAACATCCATTGTGATTAATGGTAACTAAGAATAATAAACTAATAAACTAATACTCTGAAAAGAAAGAGATACATCCATAGGTATGTATACAGTTGGGTGAAATACATTCCTTTACTTATTGATCAATACAGCATTTTCAATTCATTAGGCTTAGTTAAGATATGCTAGTCAAGATATCCTTAAAGTTCAAAATCCTTTATTAGATTTAGCTTAATTCAATAGTGATGAATTACTATTGTGAGTTTTTATTTCTACTAGAAAAAAGATGTGAAAGTAGACTATTTTCACTTACATATACAGGATTTTGTATCTGTCAGTTTTTCTATCATCAGTGATACTCCACCATGAATCTACTAAACACACACACACACACACACACACACACACACACTGAAGAAATACAAGATACTCTAAAGGTAGTCTAGGTAGTAGGAATTAATTGTTCTTCTTGTATTTGTGGATACGTACCATAGTTTCAAACCGTGTGTTGTACCTTATATACAACAAAACAAAACACACCCCAGTCCTGCGCTATCCTCACAATTGCTTCCATGCTTGAGCCCATTGCTGCTGACACTGTGCCAATCCATCTCATTGGGGGTATTCCTCTTTTTTTGCTGACCCTCCACTTTAGCAGACATGATGTCCTTCCCCAGGGACTGGTCCTTCCTAATGATATGTCCAAAGTATGAGACAAAGTATGGCCATCTTGGCTTCCCAGGAGCATTCTGGTTTTACTTCTTCCAACATAGATTTGTTTGTTCTTTTGGCAGTCTATGGTACCTTTAATATTCTTCCCCAACACTATAAATCAAATACATCTATTCTTCTACTGTCTTCTTTATTAATTGGTCAACTGTCACATGCATATGAAGTTTTTGAAAATACCATGACTTGGGTCAGGTACACTTTGGTCCTAAGACTGGCATCTTTGCTTGAACACTTTAAAGAGGTCTTGTGCAGCAGATTTGGCTAATGCAATACTTCATTTGATCTATTAACTGCTACTTCCATGAGTGTTGATGGTGGATCCAAGCAAAATGAAGTGTTTTACATCAACCTTTTCTCCATTTATCATGATGTAATTTATTGCTCCAGTGGTGGGAATTTTTGTTTTGAGTTGCAACCCATACAGAAGGCTGTGGTCTTTGATCTTCATCAGTAAGTATTTTAAATTCTCTTTCCTTTCAGCAAGCAAATTTGTATCATCTGCACATCACAAGGGTAATTATAAAATATTAATTCCAATCCAAAATTACTCTGTATATTTTAATTCTGGGTACATATATTCAATCATCTCTACCCACTAGCTATAAAATAAAGATACAATATTGCAACAAAACCACACTATGATCAGTGATTCTGGATTCCCAATTTTAAAAGTCTCATAATAGCATTCCGATGTTTTTAGTTTTGCTTTTGTGTTTTCTCTGTTACATTTAGGATTAAGTAGGTCATTGCTTTCAACTCCAAAAGCCACCTTCTGAGCACCATGGTTGAATTTTAACCATTTAGAGTTTAATAAAAACTGGAGATGATATGTAAATATTTGGTTCTCTTGGGATGATTGCTTAGCACTTCCTTCTGTTATCTAGAAATAATAAAAATAGAAGAAACAGTTGAATACCTCAGTCTGTATATTTTCAGTGGAGATGAACAGTAGAGTTTGCAGTTCCAAGTGTGCTGATGTTGTTGAATGAGAATGGAATTTTTTGTACCAGATACTTGGTTTATTGACAGCCAGCATTTGAGGGATGCTTGAGGATAAAATCTTGTTAAAATCTTTCATTTTTCGGAAAACAAATCCTCTCAAAAGAAGTGTTTTATGCTCTTTTCCAAGATCTAATCAGTATCATGAATTAGTTTCTGGGCCCATTACTATCCACACAAATAATTGCTTGATTTACATTTATTGCAAAATTCCTGGTGTGGTATTCTATGACCAGTGCTGGACTGTGAACCACAAGGTTGGCAGTTCTCACCCACCAACTGCTCCTCAGAAACCCTATACAGTGTGGCTATGAGTTGGAACAGACTAGACAACACTGAACAACAACAACACATTTTATTTTTATGCTTATTATTTCTAATCTCTATATTATGAAGAATCATTCTTAATCTTTTAAAATCCATACTTTCTTAGATGAATTTTAAATTCTCATTTTCATATAAAATAATAGGAAGCCCTAAAATAAATTGAGAAGAGTTTATTCTCTGAATATAACAAAAATAAAATTTTTTTTGTGTGTTTCTTTTATTTTGCTAGTTTATTTTCAAATGACCATAATTACTGATGGAGATCAAAGACCACAGACTTCGTTATGTGTTGCATCTCATTGCAAAGAATACAAAAATCCTCACCACTGTTCCAATGAATAACATCAATATAAATGGAGATAAGATTAAAGTTGTCAAACTTCATTTTGCTCAGCTTGGCCATTAACTCTTATGAAAGTATCAGTTAAGAAATAAAACAACATACTGCATAGGCAAATCTGCTGCATAAGAACTCTTTAAAGTGTTCAAGAACAAAGAGGTCAGTTTAAGGAGTAAGGTGTTCTTTTATTTTCTAAATGATAACATTATAATAAAACACTGAATATTATTTTCAAACTAATATATCCTATCCTAGTCATCCCAGTTCCCTATAAACCACCACCATGCCTTAATCATTAGATTGTAATAGCTCTGGTGGTGATGGTAGTGTGCCGAGGAGTCGGTTCTGACTCATGTCGACCCTATATAGGTTTTCTGAGGATGTAAATATTTATGGGAGCAGAAAGCTCATCTTTCTCCCCTGGACCTTCTGGTAGTTTCAAACCGCTCACCTTGAGGTTAGCAGCCTGACTCATAAACACTACACTACAAGAGAGCACCCCTATAATAGCTCTAGGAATATTATTTTAAAATTTATTCAAGTAAAACTATTGCCTATCCATTTTCATTTTATTCTGTATGCTAGAAATATTCTTACCAGCTTGAAGGAAACTATATTTCCAGGGAGTACTTTCTTTCATATCAATCCTATTGCGATGATAGTAATTCGAAAGGAATTGCTACTAGGGTTCTGGTTTATTCAGGCATGGGTTCGTTTCAAACCAGACATGTTAAAACATGTCTCTGTAATATGTTAATTGATGTAGATAAGTTCTTTCAATAATAGTCTCATCTTAGTCTTATTTGTTGTGGTTGTTAGGAGCCTTCAAGTCAGTGCGACTCATAGTGACCCGACTCAGAATTGAACACTGCCCAATCCTGGGCCAACCTCACTATCATTGCCATGCTTGAGTCCACTGATAATTCCACTTTGCCAATCCATCTTCCTAAGCATCTTCCTCTTTTTCTCTGACCTTCCACCTTACCAAACATGATATCTTTCTTCAGCGACTGGTACCTCCTGACAATATATCCAAAGTATGAGAGACAAAGTTTGGCCATCTTGACCTCTAAGGAGCACTCCGGCTGCACTTCTTCCAACACAGATCTGTTTGTTCTTTTGGCAGTCCATGGCACTTTCAATATTCTCCTCCAACACCATAACTTAAAAGCATCAATTCTTCTACAGTCTTCCTTATTCACCGTCCATCTTTCGCATGCATACGAGGTGATTGAAAATACCATGGCTTGGGTCAGGCGCACCTTAGTCTTCAAGTTGA
>NW_006408654.1:7541183-7555902 GCF_000296735.1 Chrysochloris asiatica
TACTTCGCAATGTTGTCCATAGCTTGTCATGATCCACACAATCAAAAGCCTTTGCGTAGTCAATAAAGCACAGGTAAACATCTTTCTGATATTGTCTTAAGATGCCTTTAAAAAAAAAAAATTAAAACAGTGGATTCTGAGGGGATCTGCTGAGCTAGCTAAATTCAAGGCATAGAGGTCAACTCAAAGGGCTATGCAGATTGTCTTTTTTTGATTCCAAAAGATTGATCTTGATAGATTTTCTTGAAGAACCCAGAATGTTCCAGGGGCTTATTATGAGGATATTTTAAGAAAAATTGAAACTTCACTGGTGAGAAACTGAATAGGAATATTTCATTACTGATTTTTTTTTTCTAACATGACAATGCATCTGCTCATTCTTCAAGGGTATCCATGGTTGTCCTAGAAAAGTTCCATTAGAAAACTTTACCCTAGCCACTTTCCAGTCCTTATCTTATCCTAAACTCAAAAAGCTTTTCAAAAGAACATGGTTTAAGTCCTGCAGGGATACAAAACTGCCACTTTGACATGATGTAAATTGAAGAACATAGAATTCTTTGAAGAAGGGTTAGAGAGCTGGAAGCATCACTTTGAGAAGCATATAGAAATAGATGGAGAATAGTTTAAGAAACAAAAGCTTCACATTTAAACATTTTTGTTTAATAAAGGTTTCTATGATTTTTTAGCAGTACTTTTTTACTTACTCTCATATAAAGCAGGGAAATATAGTGTACTGATTTACATATTGAGTTATTAAGTCAACATATGTGCACAGAATGGATACTATATACCAGGACCTGTTCTAGAAGATGGGGAAATGTTCTACTAGTATGCTTAGTTTGAAAAATAGATTTATTGCAACACAGTTGTGCTTTTAGGGAAATTCAAATCTGAGTATAATGTCAAATTTGCATTTGTTTATGCATGATTTTGTTGCTGAGAAACACTAGGTGAACACAGATCAGCTAGACCAGCTGAGCCTAGCTGATCTAACTTATAGAAATACACAAAACACACATACACATCTAAACCTCATTTATCAGCTACATCAACTCACTTATTTAACATATTTAAATCTATGCTATTGCTTTTATCAAGTTCCTAACTTTTTAAAATGCCACTTACCATGTTTTTGGGTACAATGTTCCAAACCTGATTTTTCATAAATATTGTGATTTTTATATCACTCTTTTGTATAACATAGTGGTTTTTGGTAATGCATATGTTGTGTTATCGCTGAACTGATTGCACATTAGTGAGGAAAAAGAATTTTAAAATACATGTACTTATGAAGCTTATATTCTAAGAGAGAACAAGTGAAAAAATAAACCTAAGTTGATTATTGTTGTAATAGTTGTTAAGTGCCTTTGAGTCAGTTCAATCACTTAGTGACTCTGTATAGGGTTTCCAAAGAGCATCTGGTGCATTTGAACCTTATGGTAAGCTGTCCAGTGCTTATATCAAAAGCTGAAAAGTGCTTTTTATATAAGTAAAGGAAGGTGCTAGAGATTGGGGCTTGTAGCAATTTCTTAAATAGAATATTTAGAAAAGGCCCCACTAAGGTTGCTTTTAGACAAATATTTGAATGTCATAGATTTTATTTAAAAACATAATTTTGAAAACATTAGAAATATATGTTTTTAGAAATATAAAATGTGTTTGTACCAAGTACTTTGTATCATGTTAATGAAAGAATCAGTAAAATGGGTTCATTAAAAAGAATTTGTGGAGTGCAAGACTTACAGGATATTCATTAATAAATTTAGGAATAAGTTTACTATGTTAAATACAAAACTGGTTATTGTGTTTGCTACTAAAAGCCATAAACTGTGGTGTGTCTGTTCTACTGGACAGAAATTATGTACTTCGTTATTGAATAAAACCCTGCAAGTCAATATGTAACCTTAGTAAATCTGTCACTGTTACTAACCCATAGTCAATGATCCATAGAAAACACTGAGTCAAACAAAACACATTGCACTAAATTATTCCTTGGTGGTCCTGCTTTACAAGGTTGATCAAAAGGGCATACACGCTACCTTAATGTCTTCTTTCCAAGTTTCAGCTCACTTTTCTCAAACAGAGTGAGCCATATTGACAGTTTTAGAAAGGGTGCTTGAGGCAGAAGAAACCAACTGAGGAAAGGACTTTAGGCAGAAGCTTTCTGAATAGTTCTATAATTAACAAGGAGGTGAATGTGTCTAGATGGGCACAAAAGAGGGAGATGCAGCATTGTAGAACCTCGGAGGCCATCATGAGGATTTTTGCTTTTAAACTGAGCACAGAGGGTAGCTGTTGAAGAGATTTGCTCAGGGCATTGATATGATCTGACATGTAACATAAAAGTATTACTCTGACTGTTGTAATGAGAATACTTGTTTTGGATTTAGGTGGGAAAATGAAGATGAGTTAAAATGCTATTGCAATGATCCAAGCTTAGACTAGTGTGATATTCATGTAGGTGGTGAGAAGTATCAGAATTTGTGTGTATGTTTGTTAGTAGAGAAATATAGAGAAATAGTGTTTTCTGGTATTTGGGAATGGGATAAAAAACGTTTGGCATTGAGCAACTAGAAAGACTGAGTTGACATTAACTGAGAAGTCTGTGAGCGGAGCAGTTTTGGAGAGCTAGATCAGGAACTGGATTAATTATGTTTGAGCTGTGTCTTGTCTCAACTTCTTAGCCAAAAGTTGGCACACTAACATAAAGTGAACAAATGGAAGCATCGCTGCAAAGAAGAGTTATTTCTGTATTCTTTGGTACGACATCTGCTTAGATTCAAAATCACCAGTTTTACCCTAATTTTTTCCCATATTCAAAGTATGATGGCTCCATAAAATAAGCACTGAACTGCAAACCACAAGGTCTGCTGTGCAAGCCCACCAACTACTCTATGGGAGAAAGATGAGACTTTCTATTACTGGGAAGACTTATAAAGTCTTGCCTACCCTATACAGAGTCACTATGGGTCAGAAATGACTCCTCAGTGCTTAACAACAACAGCAACATGTTGTGCATATTTTTATCTCAATATATATAATCAGATAGAATCCCAGTCATTAAAAACATTTATTCAACTAACCCCCCAAAGCAAGCATTAAACAAACAAACAAACAAACAAAAAAAACACCACACCTTTAAACATCCACCCAAACCTTACAAGAAAAAATATTAGCAAGAAAAAAATACAAATTCAAAGGACTGGTATCAATGTATAAGAAAGGTAACTGTGTAAGCATTTCTGTCAATTGCAAAATCAGCTTCATCCCACTTGTCATCCAGGAGACTCTTTCAGCTACCTCTTGGACTCAAATTTAACCATAGCACACCTTCTGCCCTTCTCAGTCTCCATCTCATATTGGCATATAGTAAGGAGCTCTGGTGGAGTCCTGGTGTGGCACTGTGGGTTAATGCACCAGACTGCAAAGCTGTTTGAACTGCAAGGTGGGTGGTTCAAGCTCACCAGCTGCTCCTTGGAAACCATATACAGGATCGCTATGGGTCGGAACCAGCTTGACAGCACTTCACAACAACAACAAGGAGCTCTGGTAGCATAATGGTTATGAATTGGGCTGCTAACCTCCAGGTCGGCAGTTCGAAACTACCAGCTATTCCATGGGAGAAAGATGAGGCTTTCTGCTCCCATGAGGCTTGCAGCCTCGGGAACCCTGTGCAAGGTTACTATGAGTCAGAACCAACTCCACGGTACTTAACAACAATAACAATGATGCTATATTCAATGGATTTTTCCATGTAAATTCAAATGGGAGGTGTTTTACAAATATCTAGCAGGTCTTCTTGGCTACTCCAGGAGCATGACCTCTGATTCCACCAAAGAAATCCTTAATCTTGCTCAAAATTGCTATGCTCCATCCTAAAGGGCAATCAAAGCCAGCACCACCACACCCCACAAGGTCAGGCCACATCAGGTTTAATTTATCATTTTATGTGTGTATGGTGTGTGTGTGTGTGTGTGTGTGTGTGTGTGTATAGGAGACATGATTAGATACTTGTTTAACAATGAAAAAGACAGTAATTACCTTGTTGAAATAATATATTCTTAAATAATAACAGTTATGAAGACAAGGTGAACTAGAAATTTGAAAAGTTATTAACTATCTTCTTAGAATTAAAATTTTAAATATATAATACTGACAAATTATAAATTATGACTAAGCTATTCTAGGTGTAAGCAAAAATAATGACTTGAATCTGTTCTCTCTAAAGCAAAAGTCAAGAAAGCTGGCATTATATTTGACTCTATCCATCTGCATTTTTCTTTAACCAATATATGAGGGATCAAATTGTTGTTGTTGTTATGTGCCGTGGAGTCGGTTCCGACTCATAGCGACCCTGCACAGGGTTTCCGAGGCTGTTAATTTTTACGGGAGCAGAACGCCTCATCTTTCTCCCGCGGAACCGCTAGTAGTTTCGAACTGCTGATCTTACGGTTCACAGCCCGATTCGTAACCACTACGCTACCAGAGCTCCTTGAGGGATCAAATTAGGTTAAATAATTAATTTCCCCAAGTTGTGACATATTGACATATGCGCTGAGCATCCTGTTGTAGTGCTATAAGATAATGCACTTGACCATGGGTAGGTTTAAAACACATGGTTGTCAGTTCAAACCCAGCAGTTGCTCCTTGGAAACCCTATACAGGGTCGCTATGAGTCAGAACGGACTCGATGGTACATAACAAAAACAAGCTATTATTTAAGGAGTCCTGGTAGCACAGAAATTTAATTCCTGGTCTGCTAACTTAAAGGTAGGAGGTTTCAACTCACCAAAGGAACCGCACAGAAAAGACGTGGCCATCTGCTTCTGTACAGATATGCAGTCTCAGAAATCTCATGGGCAGTTCTACGCTGTCCTCTAGTTGCTATGAAACAGAACTGACTCTAATTTAGTGGGTTGGTTCATTGATAACTATGATTTCCCATAGTTTTCTCTTTTTTTTTGCTCAGAAGCTTTATTTCAATTGTTAGAATGTTAAATCTCTTAAATTATGGATGTTACATGTTGCTATAACTCCATATAAAGAACTTTTAAGAATTATAAAATATTGTTGTTAAGTGCCTTTGAGTCGGTTCCAACCCATAGCGATCCTGAACAGGGTTTCCAAGGCTGTAAATATTTACGGAGCAGAAAGCCTCATCTTTCTCGCGCGGAACGGCTGGTAGTTTCGAACTGCTGGCCTTAAGGTTCGCAGCCCGATTCGTAACCACTACGCTACCAGAGCTCCTTTATAAAATATTAAACAAGTCAATTATTATTGTATGGTTGTTTTGCAAATCCAAATGTAGAAAATATCATTTTTTTTTTTTAATCTTATCAACTAAACTATCGTTTTCTAATCTGACATGAAGATCATTATTTTTAGTTTCCCACTATTACAAAATTAAACTATGATTAAAAAAAAAAGAAAATAATAATGTGATTGGTCATATTATATGCTTTTACATTTTTCTGTTAAAAACTAATATCTAATGGCACTGTAGGATAATGCACTGGACTGCAAGGTCAGTTTGAGCCACACAGTTAGGGGTTCAAACTCACCAGCCACTCCTCAGAAACACTATATAGGGTTGCTATAAGTCAGAACCGACTCAATGGCACTTAAAAACAACAACATTTATATGTTCAGGCATTATATTCAAAGTTCAAGTTAATTTAAAGTTAAATATGTACAGTGATTATCCATTTTAATATTTTTGCTTATTAAACGATCAAGATTATAAAAGCATAAGTCAAATATTCTCATAATAGAAAATAAGCTGTTTTTAATGTAAAAATACATTTAACTGTTCCCTGCATTTTTCTTTCAATAATTCTATTTTAGGGGTTTGGCAGGATAAAGGACAAAGAATTCTTAAGCTATAAATATATCAGTATCAAGATATTTTAAGAACCTTTTCAGATTCAGAGAGAAAGAACTGTCTTTTTGTCAAGCAGAAAATAACTGTAAAGATAGTTTTGGTGTTTTTAAGATTGGTTCAAGTTCTGCCATAAAGGTAGTTTAATTTTCTTTCTTTGACTCAAATCTCCTAGAGTCTGTTGTATTTGTATACATCAATGATTTTGTGATATTGTTAAATATATGTACCATGTATATACATTTGTCCTCTGAAATTTTTTGTTAGCATTCTCCTTATTTAGAGTTAGTTAATTTAATATTTTTATAAGGAAAGTGGTTTCAATTAGACTTTACAGTATATGATGCACAGTTTGCCAGTTAGACATCTTAATGAACAAAATAAAAGCTTCTAGGTGACCTGTACATGATCAATATTTGCACAAAAACATTATCAATAGGTTAGAACACAGGAAAGTCCTTGTGAACGTTATCTATACTTACAATGTTTTTAAATGCTGTCGAATCTGTTCTGATTCATAGTAACCTTGTAGATATTTTCCAAGCAGCGGCTGGTAAGTTTGAACTGCTGACCTTGTGGTTTAAACTGGCCTTGCAGTCTAGTGTTTATCCTACAGTGCTACACCAGGATTCAATATTAAACATAAACTGGAAACAATGTACTGTGTTTTAAAGCAGTGAGTTTACTTAATATTAGCAGAAGTTTAATATTCAACATAAAATTTTGAAACTATGCTACATTTTAAGACGTTACTCTACCTAAATTAATATGGATCTTAGGAAAATTGATTCTTTTTTATCTCAAGCTTAAAAAAAAATCAATTTTGCTTGATTATCATTATAGATGCTGTGATTTGGGGTATTATATGTTCATATGTTCCTTGACACAGAAACCTTGTCTTATTTCAATTCTAGATAATTAGGGGAGGGAAATGAGATGCATACTTTATTTTTTAAAGGTTTTTATTGTGAATTGGGTGATAGTTTACATGGGAGAACAGTAGCTTTACATTCATCCTATTATATTTCATTTCATTGCAAGGATTACAATCCCCTCCATGCATCATCATTCAGCAGCATTTGCTTCCATTCCCTGTGGTGTTTTTTTTGTTTTTGTTTTTGTTTTTTTTAAGCACTCAGGAATATATAACCATTCTATAACCATTCAAACAAACAAAGGGTACACCCCACAAGACTGATCCCCGGCCATCAGCACATAGACCCTCTCCTGCCCTGAGTCTAGAGTCCCCCGCCGCTCCATCTCTCAGAGTCATTGTCTCTGCTTCAACACTATCTCTGGATAGTGTCCCCCACTCTGCTCTTCTCCCTTAATAGTCCCAGGGTCCTGCACTCCTGGACTGCAACATCAACCACTCTCCTCCTTTTGTTACAAAACTTCTATTTTTACATTTGCAACACTCACAATCAGACCTGATAGCAATTATTAACTACTGAACCACAAGAGTCTTATCCCCATCTCTTTTCACCAGCCCCATCCAAACAGGTTGGAAACCACTCAGTGGAGATTCTACCCTCCTCCACACTCTAAAACTAGGCTCCCTCTTGAAAGTTTGTAAGGTAGTTACTTCATGCCTTTGTAGCTTCCCCATCTTGGGTAGCCAATGTTTAAGTTGCCCATTCCTGTCAACCCTGTGTACCGAGGAGGTGAGAACGATCCTCGCTGTAAAGATTCATTCCCACTTTGGAGCTACTACATACATAAGTATAGGTAAAGTTCATCAAATTGTAATGGATTACTCTTTTATCCCTCTTTTTTCTTCCTCTAGTAGAATTCTGATCATCCAGATATTGAAGCCAGGTCAAATGGGTACAATCTGCAAGTATGGGTGTTCTTGTGCATCTCCCCTCACTTCATATCAGCTGGATGCTTCACTCTCTGCTCTAGTGCTCTGTGGCCATGTCCCTGTCCCTGGGCCCAGGAGTCCCCAGGTTTTGCCATACTGCTGGCCAACCATGTCTCAATGCAGGTTGACAGGAGTCTATTGAATGTGGTCGGACTTAGCTCATTGTAATTTTTCTTTGTAATTTTTCCCCCACTTACCCTTATTGGTAGACCAGCAAGTCTGCTCCTGTATTCCCCTAAGTCTCAGTCTTGGAAGGGGGTTTGCCCTGACCCGACCACTTGCTTTGATGGCTCCCTGGCAAACAACTTGCTTGTTCTTGTAGAAGTCAATCAGACTGTCTTTATTGTTTTTGATTTTTCCTGCTGACCTTTCTTTCAAGAAGTATCTTCTGTTCTTCCACTCCAGGCTGGTCTGTTTGTCTTTTCAAGTGGAAATTTCCCACCTCAGAAGATTCTGGATGGGGATCAGGATTCCACCTATTGTCTTATGCAATGCAAAGGCTCCACAGGAAGTCTCCTTCACTGGGCAAGTTCTAGCCCCATTTTAGGTAATCCCATCAGTTATAGGCCTAACAGGGGTTTACAAGCTTTATATGGTGATGTTTCTGGCTATTCCTTTTTCTCCCCCTCAAGTGAATATATTACAATTTTAGGTAAGGGAAACTAATATTCAAAAAACAAACAAACACCTTAACATAATTTCCCCTCTTTTACCCACTCAAACCATGCCTCAGTCTCTGTATCCCAGAGCCCTATTATTTCAAGGTTGAGGATGCATCACTATTTAGCTCTGTCCTACTTAGCCCATGCAAACCTGCCTAAATGGTTTTCCATCCACCTTGTTCTTCATTCTTCTCTCCCTTCTTGGGAATTGCCAGCACCCAAACTATCCTGTGTCTATTCCCTACCTTGTGCTCTACCTTCCCCACCCTCCCCTCGCCCCACCCCCTACACCCTGGTTACCAACAAATATTTTTTTTTCTTGTTTAGTGTGGGTACTTTTTCTTAAACTTTTATAAAAATGGTCCTATGCAGTATTTCTCCTTTTGTGACTGACTAATTTCACTCAGCATAATGCCCTCAAGTTTCATCCATGTTATGCTACATGGTGGCTTGCAGCTTCCCTGTTATTCTTCAAAGTAGCATAATATTCTTTGTGTGTGTGTACCAGTTTGTTTATCCTTCCTCCATTGATGGACACGTAGGCTGTCTACATCGTTTTGCTATTGTAAATAGTGCTGCTATGAACATTGGTGTGCATATATCTACTTTTGTTATGGCTCGTGTTTCTTGTGGGTAAATACCAAGTAGAAGAATTGTTGGATCATAAGGTATTTCTATTTCTAACTTTCTGAGGAAGCACCAAACTGTTTTCCAGAGTGGTTGGACCATTTTGCAATCTCACCAGCAATGTAGGAGGGTCCCAGTCTCTCCTTATCCTTGCCAGAATTTATTGTCCTCTACTTTTTTGATCTTCGCTGTTATTGTTGGTGTGAGATGATATCTCATTGTTGTTTTGATTTGCATCTGTCTAATGGCTAAGGATCCTGACCATATCTTCAAATGTTTGTCGGTTTCCTGAATCAATTCCTTGGTGAAGTGTCTGTTTATGTCTTGTGTCAATGTTTTAATTGGGTTATTTGTCATTTTCTTGTAGAGATGTTATAGTTTCCTATAGGTTTTAGAGATTAATCCCTTGTCTGATTTGTCATTGCAAAAGATTTTTTCCAATTCTGTAGGCTCCTTTTTACTCTTTTTATGAAGTCTTTTGATGCACATACGTTTTTAATTTTCAGTATGCCCCAATCATCTATTTTGACTACTTTCATTTGTGTAATTATCACAATGTTTGGTTGTTTGTATGTGCCCTGTATTACAGCCCTCAAATTTGTCCCTATTTTTTTCATTGATGGCCTTTGGATATACATTTAGCTCTTTAACCCATTCTGAGTTGGTTTTTGTATATGGCATGAAGTGAAGGTCTTGTTTCAATCTTTTGTATATCGCCTTCTAGTTCTGCCAGCATCATCTGTTGAAGAGACTATCTCTTCCCCATGCAATATACATAGGCCTTTTGTTGAAAATCAGTTGACTGTATGTAGATGGGTTAATTTCTGGATTCTCGTTTCTCTTCTATTAATCTATGTATCTTTCACTGTACCTGTACCAAACTATTTTGACCGCTGTAGCCATGTAGTAAATTTAGAAATTAGGGAGTGAGAGGCTTCTAATTTTTTTCTTCTTCTTAAACAGTACTTTGCTTATCCTGGGTCTCTTCACTTTCCATATAAAGTTTAAAATTTTTTCCCCATCTCTTTGAAAAATGTCATTGGAATCTGGATTGGGATTGCATTATATGTGTAAATTGCTTTGGGCAATATTGACATTTTAACAATGTTAAATCTTCTTATCCAGGAGCAAGATATATTCTTCCAATTTTGTAAGTCTCTTTTGGTTTCTTGTAGTAGTGTTATGTAGTTTTCTTTGTTTATAGGTTCTTTGTTTATCTGGTTACATTTATTCCTAGATATTTCACCCTTTAAGTGGCTACTGTAAACGATATCGCTTTCCTAACGTCCTTTTCAGTGCTGTCTTTGTTAGTATAGAGGAATAAAACTGTTTTTTGTATGTTGATCTTATACATTCCCACTTTACTGACTCTTCCAATGAGGTCTAATAGCTTATTTGCTGAGATTTGGGGGTTTTCTATGTATAGGAAAATATCATCTGCAAATAGAGAGATTTTTACTTCCTCTTTGTCAATTTGGATGCCTTTTTCTCCCTATCTTGCCATATAGCTCTGGCTAAGACTTCCAGCACAATATTAAATAGGAGTGGTGACAAAAGGCATCCTTGTCTGGCTCCTGTTCACAGATGGGAGGCTTTCAGTTTCTCACCATTGAGAATTATGTAGGCTGTTGGTTTTGTATATATGTTCTTAATTATGTTGAGGAATTTCCCTTCAATTCCTACTTTGTTGAGGGTTTTTATCAGGAATGGATGTTGGATTTTGTCAAATGCCTTTCTGCATCAATTGATATGATCATGTGGTTCTCTTTTCCATTTCTTAATTATATGGTGAATTACATTGATTGTTTTTCTAATGTTGACCCATCCTTGCATCCCTGATATGAATCCCAATTGGTCATGATGTATTCTTTTTTTCATGTGGTGCTGGATTCTATTGGTTAGGATTGTGTTGAGAATTTTTGCATTTATATTCATGAGGGCTATTGGTCTATAATTTTCTTTCTTAGTGATGTCCTTCCCTAGTTTTGGTATGAGGATTATGCTTGCTTCATATAAGGTATTAGGAAGTTTTACAGCCTCTTCTATATTCTGGAATAATTTAAGTAGAATTAGTGACAGCTCTTCCCTGAATGTTTGGTAGAACTCACCAGTGAGGCCATCTGGACCTGGACTTCTTTTGATGACCTGGTCAATTTCTTCTTTTGTTATGTGTCTGTTCAAATTTTCTAGTTAACTCTGTGTAAATTTAGGTAGGTCAAGTTTTTCTTAAAAATGTATCCATCACTTGTATGTTTTCAAATTTGTTGGAGTACAACCCTTCATAGTATTCTATTAAAATCCTTTTGATTTCTTTTGGTTCCATTGTAACATTGCCTATGTGGTTTCTAATGCATATTATTTGTGTCTTCTCCCTCTTTTCTTTTGTTAGGTTTGCTGATGGTTTGTCAATTTTGTTAGTCCTTTCAAAGAAGTAGCTGTTGATTCTTTCTATAGTTCATCTGTTTCCTATCTCATTTATTTCTGCTCTAATCTTTACTATTTCTTTTCTTTAGGTGATTGTAGCTTCCCTCTGTTGGTCTCTTTCTAATTACTGAAGATAATTGTATTTTTATTGCAGTAAATTGTCCTCAAAGCACCAGATTTGCTGTGTCCCAAAGAATTTGGTATGTTGTGTTTTCATTCTCATTTGTTTCTAGGATCATTTTGAGTTCACGTTTAATTTCTTCTACTCCCCAGTCACTTTTATTTATTTTCTTGGTCTTATTATTATTGATTTCTAGTTTTATAGCATTATGATCTGAAAAAATGCTTTGTAGTATTTTGATGTTTGTAAATTTATGGAGGCTTGCTTTGTAATTTAACACATGGTCAATTCTGGAGAATGTTCTCTGTGTACTGGAAAATAATGTTTATTGTGTTGTTGTTGGGTTAAATGCTCTGTAGACGTCTATGAGGTCAATTTGGGTGATTTGGGCTATTTATTTCCTCTCTATTGTTGTCGACTTTCCTTCTGTTTGTTCTATACATTTTTGAAAGTGGTATATTAAAATCTTCCATGCTAATTGTAGATTTGTCTATTTCTTTCTTCAATTCTAGTAGGATTTGCTTTATAGATATTGTTGTTGTTGTTGTTAAGTGCCGTCGAGTCGGTTCTGACCCATAGTGACCCTGAACAGGATTTCTGAGGCTATAAATCTTTATGGGAACAGAAAGCCTCCTCTTTCTCTCACGGAGCAGCTCGTAGTTTCAAACTATTGACCTTGGGGTTCACAGCCCAATTCGTAACCACTACGCTACCAGAGCTCCTTGTATATCTTGGAGCTCTTTAACTGGGAGTATAGATATTTATTATGGTTATGTCATCTTGCTTAATTGACCGTTTAGTCATGAGATAGTGTCCTTGTTTATCTCTTATGCTGGTTTTTCCTTAAAGTTTATTTCATCAGAGATTAGTATTGCCACTCCTGCTCATTTTTAATTGCAATTTGCTTGGTATATATTTTTACATCCTTTAATTTTTAATCTGTTTTTGTCTTTGTGTGTAAGATGTGCCTCTTGCAGGGAGCATATTGAAGAATCTTGTTTTCTTATCCATTCTGCCACTCTCTGTCTCTTTACTGGTGCATTTAATCCATTGATATTCAGTATAATTATCTATAGGTATGAATTAATTGCTGTCATTATGTTAATTTTTTTGTTTTGTTGTTCATTCCTTTGTTCTACATACCTTCTATTGTTGAGTTCATGTTTTTTTGTGCCATTTCTTGTCAGTTTCTTCTTAGTTTTAATGTTTCCTTGTTCTACTTGGATCTTCATTTTTGTGGTAAGTTGGCAAGTATTAACTTTCTTTGAAGTTATAGTATAGTCAACTAACTTTTCCCTACATTTAAGACAGTCTAGTGGAGTCCTGGTGTGGCACTGTGGGTTAATGCGCTGGACTTCAAAGTCGCTTTGAACTGCAAGGTCGGTGGTTAAAGCTCACCAGCCACTCCTTGGAAACCCTATACAGGGTCGCTATGGGTCAGAACCAATTCGACTGCACTAAACAGCAACAACATTGTATCCTGTAATCTACCTGACCTCCTCACCACCTGGATCTCTGTTCCTATATTTTTCCCTTCTTTGACATTGTTAATATTTTAATCTTTGATTGGACTCACAGGTCCTCTGAATTTGTTGTTGTAATTTTGTTCTGTTCTGAATTCTGCTATCCGTCAACTAAGTTCCAGGTGGTATTGCCACATCTTTCAGTCTCTGTTTGTTGTCTGTTCTAGTTGATTTTCATTTCAAAGAACTCCCTGTAGGATGTTTTGAAGAGCTGATTGGCTTTGACAAAGTCGCTCAGCTTCTGTTTATCTTGTAACATTTTGGTTGTACCATCGTATTTTACTGACAGTTTTGCTGGATAGACAATTCTTGGTTGGCAGTTTTTACTTTTAGGGTTTTATATATGTCTCCCCATTGCCATCTTGCCTGCATGGTTTCTGCTCAGAGGTAGAGTTTAATATGAATTGCTTGCCTTTGTAAGTAACACTTTTCTTTTCTCTGGCTGCTTTTAGGATTCTCTTCTTGTCATTGATTTTGGAGAGCTTGATTATGATATGTCTTGGTGATTTTCTTTTGGTGTCTATCCTTGCTGGGGTTCATTTAGCTTTTGAATGCTTATCTTCTCATCCTTCAAGATGTTAGGTAAATTTTCCTCTAGAAGGTCTTCAACTGTCTCCTCTGTGGAATTCTGTGATTCTTCCTGTTCTGGAATATCAATAAATCTTAAGTTATTCCTCTTCATTTTATCCAACATGAATTTCATACTCTCTTCAGATAATTTTATACTTTTATCTGATTGTTCTTCTATCTTAGCAGTATTGAGAAATTTGTCTTCCAGTTCACTGGTTCTGGCTTTTATCTCTTCAATTCTATTCCATTGCCCTTTCAGTGTATTGTCCATTTCTGATATTTTATTATTAATCATCTGGACCTCTTTTTTTTGCAGGTTTTGAATTGTTTCCAATGCTATATCTCTCTTGTTTGATTGCTTCTGAAGCACTCTCCTGACTATACATTTGAAACTCATCAAATGGAATGCACAGTAATCAAATTGACTATATCTCTTGGAAGAGACAACAGAGACCCTCAATGTCATCAGTCAAAATAAAGCCAGTGGCTGACTGTGGAGCATACCATCAAGTACTCATATGGTAGTTCTGAATTAAGATGGTATAAAATATAATAACTCCATGAAATCCAAATAATAACTTGGAGTATATCCCAACTGAATTTAGATCATCACAGGACAAATTATATGCATTATATACTAAGGAACAAAGACTAGAAGAGTTGTGGGATAACATAAAAAAAACATCATATAGGAAGAAAGCAAAGGTGAATAAAAAGACAAAAAAGCAGGAAAAGACCAAAATGGATGTCAAAAGAGGCTCTGAAACTTGCTCTCCAGCATAGAGACATGTAATGATTAAAGTTTTCTGTCAACTTTAGTAGAACAGGATTTCCAGAAGTTTAGAAGTTGGGATGTGCTTATTCAATTGGTGATGAAACCTAATACAAGCATGTTACCTCTATGGTGAGGGACTATAAGTAGCCAATCAGCCCAAGGGATCCTTACTTGGGGATGTGGCCTGCTCCCAATATAAAGGACACCTGAAGGGGACGCTCTCATTCTCTCTTCTGCTAGGGACCCGAGACTCTGCAATTGTAAGCCATTTCCTA
>NW_006408654.1:7556270-7560237 GCF_000296735.1 Chrysochloris asiatica
TGGTGGTGTTATTAGGTGCCATCGAGTCAGTACTGATTCATAGCAACCCTATGCACAGCAGAACAAAACACTGACCGGTCCTGGGCTAGCCTCACAATTGTTGTCATGCTTCAGCCCATTGGTACTGCCACTTTGCCAATCCATCTTGCTGGGGGTCTTCTTCTTTTTCTCCCACCCTCCACCTTACCCAAATATGATATCCCTGTCCATTGACGGTCCCTCCTGACAATATGTCTGACTATGAGAGACGAAGTCTGGTCATCCTGGCCTCCAAGGAGCACTCTGATTGCACTTCTTCCAACACAGATCTATTGGTCTTTTGGCACTTTCAATATTCTCCTCCAACACCACAACTCAAATGCATCAATTATTTTACAATGTTCCTTATTCACTGTCCAACTTTTGCATGCCTATGAAGTTATTGAAAATACCATAGTGTGGGTCAGACACACCTTAGTCCTCAAACTGGCATCTTTGCTCTTCAACACTTTAAAAAGGTCTTGTGTAGCAGATTTGCCTAATGTAATATGTCATTTGATTTCTTGAGTGCTGCTTCCATGAATGTCAATGGTTGATCCAAGAAAAATGAAGTCTTTGACAACTTCATATTTTCTCCATTTATAAGAATGTTTTTTATTGGCCCAGTGGTGAGAATTTTTTATTTTTTATTACTTTATATTGAGATGAAATCCATACCTAAGGCTATGGTCTTTGATTTTCATCAATAAGTATTTTAAGTATATATGTTGTTGTTATGTGCCATCTAGTCGGTTCCGACCCATAGCGACCCTGTATAGGGTTTCCGAGGGTGTAAATCTTTACAGGAGTAGAAAGCCTCATCTTTCTCCCGCGGAGCAGCTGGTAGTTTCGAACCGCTGACCTTAAGGTTCGCAGCCCGATTCGTAACCACTACGCTACCAGAGCTCCTTTAAGTATATATATATATCATTAGTTTGGCTTCTCTAGAAAACCTGGTCCAAGACAAATGGAAGAAATGAGGAGGTAAAAGACCTGAACAGAAAATTGCAAATGGCAGCTCGAGAAGACAAAGTTAAGTATTATAATGAAATGTGAAAAGGCCTGGATTTTGGAAACCAAAAGGGAAGATCATGCTCAGCATTTCTCATGTAGAAAGAACTGAAGAAAAATTCAAGCCTCTGCTTGTACTGTTAAAGGACACTGTGAGTACAATATTGAATGATGCTGGAAACATCAAAAGAAAATGGAAGAATTCACAAAGTCACTGTACCAAAAATAATTGGTTGATATTCAATTATTTCAAGAGGTAGCATATATTAAAAGGAGCTCTGGTAGTGTAGTGGTTACGAATCGGGCTGTGAGCCGCAAGGTCAGCAGTTCGAAACTACCAGCTGCTCCGCAGGAGAAAGATGAGGCGGTCTGCTCCCATAAAGATTTACAGCCTCGGAAACCCTGTGTAGGGTCGCCATGAGTTGGAACCGACTCCACGGCACATAACAACAACAACAAGCATATATTAAAGAATCACTGATATTGAAGGAAGAAGTTCAAGGTGCACTAAAGGCATTGTCATAAAACAAGGTTCCAGGAACTGAAAAAAATCCAATAGAAATCTTACAACTAACTTATTCAGCAAGAGAGGTGCTCACTTATCTATGTCTATTAATATCGAAGATGGCTACCTGGTCAACTGATTGGTAAAAATCCATATTTGTGTCTATTCCAAAGAAAGATTATCCAACACATTGTAGAACTCATTTAACAATATTATGAATATCACATGTAAGTACAATTTTGCTGAAAATAATTTTTAAATGTTTACAACAATATATCACCAGTGAGCTGCCAGAAATTCAAGCTGAATTCAGAAAATAACTTGGATCATGGGATACATTGCTGACATTAAAAGCAGAGGATGCCACAAATACTTTTACTTGTGATTCATTTGTTATGCAATGGCGTTTGCATGAATCACAACAAACTATGTATAACATTGCCAAGAATAAGTATTACAGAACACTTAACTTTGCTCATGAGAAACATGTACATAGATCAAGAGGCAGTTATTCAATCAGAACAAGGGGACACTGAATGGTTTAAAATCAGGAAAGTTGTGTGCCAGGGTTGTATCCTTTTACCATACTTAGTCAATCCGTGTGCTGAGCAAATAACCCAATCAACTGGATTATGTGAAGAAGAACGTGGCATCAGGATTGGAGAAGACTGATGAACAACCTGAGATATGTAGATTATATGTACAGATATGCACAACTGTACTTACTGAAAGGGAAGAGAACTTGAAATAATTATTGATGAAGATGAAAGATTCTAGCCTTTAGTATTATTGATTATACCTCAATGTAAAGAAAGTGACAAATCCTCACAACTGGATTAATAAATAATATCATGATAACTGCAGAAGAGATTTATGCCAACAAGGTTTACATTTTAATTGGAACCACAATAACACTCATGGAAGCAAACATCAAAATGTCAAACGATGTACTGAATTAGGTAAATCTGCTGCCAAAGACCTCTTTAAAGTTATCAAGAGCAATGATATCAGTTTGAGGACTAACGTATGCCTGACACAAGCCATGGTATTTTCAATCACATAATATGCATGTGTAAGTTTCACAATGAATAAGGTAGACCAGAGAAAAGTCAATGCATATCAATTATGGTGTTGGCAAAGAATATTGAAAGTACCATGGACTGCCAGAAAAACAAGCAAATCTGTCTCAGGAGAAGCCAGAATGGTGAGACTTCATCTCTTTTGTACTTTGAACATATTGTCATGAGGGACAAGTCTATGGAGATGGACATCATGCTTGGAAAAGTGGTGGGTCATGGAAAAAGAGGAAGACTCCTCAACAAGATGGGCTGACCCAGTGGCAGCAACAGTGGGCTCAAACATACCAATTGTAAGGATGACGCAGCACTAGACAGTGTTCCTTTCTGTTGTTCATAGGATTGCTCTGAGTCAGACTGAATGGCACCAACAATAACAGAAACAGTGTCTAATGAGTAGGAATATCTTTTGTGAAGGATCTATTTATGTTCTAAATATAGATATCTTCCCAATTTCACATTTCTATTGTTTTCATTTTCAAGTGAAAAAATCCTCAATTAAAATCAAATTTAACTGAATTTTTATTAAAAGAAAAATTGAGAGAAGGGAATGAAAATGGGAGGGAAAAAATACAAGCATGAAAAGAGGAAGAGTACAGTAGTTTACTGGTTTAGAGAACTTAACTCTACGCAAGGAGCTCTGGTAGCATATGAGTTGGGCTGTTAACCTCAAGGTCAACAGTTGGAAATTACCAGCTGTTCTTCAGAAGAAAGATGAGGCTTTATGCTCCCGTAAAGATTTTGTTGTTGTTGTTGTCAGGTGTCATCGAGTCAGAACTGACTCATAGCGACCCCATGCACAGCAGAATGAAACAATGTCCAATCCTGGGTCAACCTCACTACTGCTGATGCCACCTGGCTGATCCATCTCATTGGGGGTCTTCCTCTTTTTCTCTGACCCTCCATCTTACCCAGCATGACATCCTTCTTCAGGGACTGTTCCCTCCTGACAATATGTCGAAAGTATGAGAGACGAAGCTTAGCCATCCTGGCCTTCAAGGAGCACTCTGGCTGCACTTCTTCCAAAACAGATCTCTTGGTTCTTTTGGCAGTCCATGGCACTTTTAGTATTCTCCTCCAACACCACAACTCAAAGGCATCAATTCTTTTACAATCTTCCTTATTTACTGTCCAGCTTTTGCATCCATATGAGGTTATTGAAAATACCATGCTTTGATCAGTCACACCTTAGTACTCAAGCTGACATCTCTGCTCTTCAACACTTTAAAAAGTTCCTGTGCAGCAGATTTGCCCAATGCCATACGTTGTCTGATCTCTTGACTGCTGCTTCCACGAGTGTTGATAGTTGATCCAAGAAGAATGAAGTCCTTGACAACTTCAATCTTTTCTCCATTGA
>NW_006408654.1:7560477-7581560 GCF_000296735.1 Chrysochloris asiatica
TATTAATTTCTCAGCATACAGGTTGAATAAGTATGGTGAAAGAACACAGCCTTGTCTCACACCTTTCCAATTTTAAAACATTCTGTTTGTACAACTGTTTCTTGGTCTAGGTACAGATTCCTCAGAAGTACAATAAAGTGTTCTGGAATACTCATACTTTGCAATGTTATCCATAGCTTGTCATGATCTACACAATCAAAAGCCTTTGCGTAGTCAATAAAGCATAGGTAAACATCTTTCTGATATTCTCTGCTTTCAGCCAAGATCCATCATACATCAGCAATGATATCTCTCGTTTCATGGCCTCTTCTGAATCCAGCTTGAACTTCTGGAAGTTCTCTGTCAATGTATGATTGTAGCCGTTTCTATATTATCTTTAGCAAAACTCTACTCGCTTGAGATATCAGAGAGATTGTCCTATGATGTCCGCATTCTGTTGGGTCACCTCTCTTTGGAATGGGCACAAATATGGATCTCTTCCAAAAAAAAAAAAAGAGAGAGATTTACAGCCTTGGAAATGCTGTGCAGGGTCCCTAGCAGTCCAGAACCAACTCCACGGCACACAACCACCACCACCATGCGTAGGTTTGAGTTTATACTTTGTTTGGTTCAATAGTTCAAATGATATTATAAATCTCTATTTATCTGTGTTTCTTGACCTGTTTAACTTTGTCTACCAAGTGACTCTCCTTGCAATAGCAGAAATGGAAACACAAAATCTCAAAATCTCAGGCATTTATTTAAACCAGGATACCCAGCAAAGAATGCAAGCTCCTTTTTCCCTAAGTATATTCATTAAAATTCTGATATATTCTTATTGTTGTTATGTTGTTATGTGTCATCAAGCCAATCCTGGCCCAACCTCATTACTGTTGCCATGCTTGAGTCCATCAATGCTGCCACTTGGCCAATCCATCTCATTGGGGTCTTCCTCTTTTCTCTGACCCCCACCTTACTGAACATGATATCCTTCTCCAGTGACAATATGTCGAAAGTATGAGAGACGAAGTTTGGCCATCTTGGTGCCCAAGGAGCACTCTGGCTGCACTTCCTCCAAATTGGATCTATTGGTTTTTTTGGCAGCCCATGGCACTTTCAATATTCTCCAACACCATAACTCAAAAGCATCAATTCTTCTACAGCCTTCCTTATTCACTGTCCAGCTTTTGCATGCATATGAGGTTATTGAAAATATCATGGCTTTGGTCAGGCACACCTTAGTCCTCAAGCTGACATCTTTGCTCTTCAACACTTAAAAAAGTTCTTGTGCAGCAGATTTGCCCAATGCAATACGTCCTTTGATTTCTTGACTGCTGTTTCCACAAGTGTTGATAGTTGATCTAAGAAGAATGAAGTCCTTGACAACTTCAATCTTTTCTCCATGGATAAGAATGTTGTTGGTTGGTCTAGTGGTGAGTATTTTTGTTTTCTTGACATTGAGATGTAATCCAATGTTTCAAGTCCTCTTCACTTTCACCAAGCAAGGTTGAATCATCTGCATATCACAGGTTGTTAATGAGTCTTCCTCCAATCCTGATGCCACGTTTTTCTTCATAGAACCCAACTTCTCAGATTATTTGCTCTGTATACAGGTTGAATGAGTATGGTTAAAGAATACAACCTTGACGCATACCTTTCTTAATTTTAAAACCTTCAGTGTTCCCATGTTCTGTTCGAACAACTGCCTCTTGTTCCAGGTACAGATTCCTCATGAGCACAATTAATGTTCCTGAATACTCATACTTCACAATGTTGTCCATAGCTTGTCATGATCCACACACTCAAAAGCCTTTGCGTAGTCAATAAAGCACAGGTAAACATCTTTCTGATATTCTGTGTTTAATTAATAATTAAGACATATTATTATCTCTGATTGATTTCAATGCTATTAACCAATCACATAGCCAGGAAATGGTGCAAACTGATTAGATCAGCCAATCAAGAATCCCTAGAGTGGGAGCTAGAATCAGTTCTGTATAAATGATGTATTATAAAAATAGGAAAACAACTGTTTCTCTAAACTGTGTTTAATGATCACTCAAAGGAAGTGTTTAATGGTCATCTGATAGAGAGAAAATAGATTTAGTAGAGTCAACACTGATGGTGGTGGTGGTGTGCTGTGGAGTTGATTCTGATTCATAGATACCCTGCATAGGGTTTCTGAGGCTGTAAATCTTTACAGGAGCAAAAAGCCTCATCTTCTCCCACAGAACAGCTGGTAGTTTCAAACTACTAACCTTGAATTTATCAACCTGACTCATAACCACAATTGTACCAGAGCTCTTTAGAACCAACTCTAACATCTCTGTTACAGGTTCTATTGAAAATGAAGTATCGTAACATATGCAAGATTGTTAAATGGAATTAAGCAACTTGAACCAAACCTATTGCTGTTGAGTCAATGCCAACTCATAGCCACCTTATAGGTTGTACATTTGCCCCACAGAGTTTCCAAGCCTGTAATTTTTACAACAGCAGACTGTTACATTTTTCTCCCACAGAGTGATTTGTGGGTTGGAACACTGATCTATTTAGCAGCTGAATTCTTTACACGCTTTTCCTTATAAACCAAATTAGGCTCTTAAAAATGTTAGGGTTATATACCTCAATGCTTTTTCTTTAATGGGATGAAGTATATCAGTGACCATGTGTAATATTTTTATTACAGAATGATATATCACAATATGTCTTGATAATGGAACAACATTTGAAAATTATCATAAATTTAAAATATCTATATAACAAGTGTATTGTCACTTTATTATAGTTCACTATGCATTTTTTTGTGTAATGGAGACAGACATAGAGAAAAAGTTATTCCTATCTTACCACAGTTTCACCCCATTGAGCACATTATGGTATCTTTTTTATTGCTGTCACCATTGCAAATTAATGATGTACTTCACTTTAAATATTCTTACTTTCTTCCACTCCACTATGCATTTTTATACAGCAAAGAAAGACATAGTGTTAAAGTTACTTCTGTCTGATCCTAGTATCATGTGCATTATGGTATCCTATGGATTGCTGTCAGTATTACAAATTAATGATGTTGTACTTCGCTTTAAAGATGTTTAGGCTTTGACTAAGTCAAAGCATAATCATGAGACTGTCTAGAAATGATTGATATCAGCCACATGGATCTTGCAGAGAAAAGGATGAAACATGCTGAACTTAAAACTACAGCTTCCTTCAGATTCTGTCATTTTAATTTTTTATGAAAATTAAATTAATTCTGCTATCAGATATTACAGTTATTTTATGTCTTGTATTAATTTTTATGCATTGTAGTTTTGAGTGATAAATTAAGCATTCATTATCTTAAAAAGTCAACTGGGAGAAATATGCATTGCTTCATGGATTCATGAGGATGATACAGGAAACCAAACCTGACATTGAGCAAATATTTGGTAAAGGTAAGGGTTTTTGATCATTTTAAGTACAAACAGTCTCTAAATTCCCTTGTGTTAAAATGAATACTTATTTAAAACTTAGTTTATATTTTAAACTAAATTTAGTGCATTCATGAAAATGTTTAATAAGCCCCTTTCAGTGGGAAAGCCACAGTGCTAGCCAGCAATGAACAATAATTAGTCTGTGAAGCAGTACCAAACTCATGCTATGGTCACTTCAGTTTCCTATCACTTTTCACCACCTTAAACTTAATTGCCCTATTAAAGTTGAAAGCGTTGAAATTATCTTCTGAAAACCTATCAAATAGTTTAATTAAATAATCAGTTGTAACCTAGCAATTTTTGTAATGTTGGAAATGTTTTTCATGAAAATAATTTCAGTAATATTTTAAAGAGAAAAATCCTGAGTCAGGGTACTATTGCAGAAATAAAGCAATAAAATCAAGCTCAGCTTATTTTTAGAACTTACAAGATCCATTGTGTTTATATGAATGTGTGTAGGTAAATACACAATTAATTTTGAAACAGTGTGCAGTGCACAAACTATGAACTCATAAACATGTCATTTGCCTGCTACAAGACAATGTAATGTGGGGAAAATCAATGGAAGATTAATGTTCTTTGGATGGGTTTCCTTTTATGGTAGAATGATCAGTTTCCCTTTTATATATCTATGCTTGTATTACATATTTTTAGAACATTCACAGAGCACTGGAAATAGGATGCATTTAAAATAAGGTATATTTGATGTTCATGGTTTCAGTTATTGATTTCTACTATTTAGCGCTCCCCTATACAAACAGGGTTTTCAGACAAAATTCAGAAAGAAAAAAAATGTATATACTGTATACAAGACATTTTTGTTCTAATACTAATCTTTATTCAGTTTAATGATTTAACCAGGTGTACTGGTGTGGCGTTGTGAGCTAATGCATCAGACTGTGAAGTTGGTTGAACTGCAACGTTGGCGGTTCAAGCTCACCAGCTTCTCCTTGGAAACCCTATACAGGGTTGCTATGGGTCGGAATCGACTCAACGGCACTTAACAACAACAATATCCTTGTGATTATTTTCAATTAAAACAGAATTTTGGCTTTAGGTTTCTACTTTCTCTCTGTCTTGCTCTGTGTCTGTGCCATAGCCAAGAGGAACATTTTACTGGCCCCCTTTAAATATTATCATCAATTTAAATAAATAAACATGAATAACATTTTGAGGCCATCTATTGGAAGTATTAGAAAAGAAGTTTATAGGATATGAGAAAAGTGAAAAAAGTAGAATTTTGCTGGGACTAAAGAGGAACGTTGCTAAATCTACACAACAGAAAAACTCACCAATCCTTATGGTATCCTGTATGTTTAAGTGGTGTATACATAATGATGAACAGAAAATTATTTCTCAAACATACTTTTGTGTATATCCAAATTTAATTGTCAAAGGCTTGTGTTTCACATATGTCTAGTAATTGACGCCATATATAAATATAAATTTTTATTGCTGTTAAGTGCTGTCAAATTGGCTCTGACCCAGAGTGACCCTATATAGGGTTTCAGAGAGGTGGCTACTGAACATGAACCACCAACCTTGTGGCTCAAACTGTCTTTGTATTCTAGCACATTAACCTATATCATCACACCAGGACTCCACACGCTGACTACTTGTTGGGTGAAGTTGAGTCAGTTCTTAGTCATAGTTACTCTATGTACAAAATAATGAAACACTGCCCAGACCTGTGCTATGTCAATCTTCACAATTATTATTATTTTGAAAAATTGTTGCAGCCACTCTATTATTATTCACTGACCTTACCTCCTCCAGTAATTAGTACTTTCTGATAATATGTCCAAGGTATACTTAAAAAGAGCATTCTGGCTCTACTTCTTCTAAGATAGAGTTGTTTGTTCTGCTACCTTTGTTGTTAAGTGGTGTTGAACTGGTTCCAAGTCACAGGAATACTGTTTAGGATTTCTTATGCTGTAAATCTTTGCTGGAGCAGAAAACGTCATTTTCCTCCCATGTAGTGGCTGGTGGGCTCAAATCTCTGATCTTGTGGTTTGCAGTCCAGTGCTTATCTTACAAAGTCAGTGAGCTACCAGTTATTCTAGCAGTCCATTCAGCATACTAGAAGTATATTCATTATTCTTCACTATCTTAATTCAAGTGCATCAATTCTTCTTCAGCTGTCTTTATTCATTGTCCACTTTTACAGTCATACATGTGGTGTTTAAAATGCCATGACTTGGGTCAGACACATCTTAGCAAAGGTCATTAAAAATACGGAAAAGAAGGAAAAGACCAAAACTGATATCAGAAGAGACTCTGAAATTTGATCTCCAGTGTAAAGATGCTAACATAAATGGAACCAATTCAGAAGGTGAAAGAGCTGAACAGAAATTTTCAAAGGGCACCTCAAGAAGACACTGTCAAATGTTATATGAAGTATGCAAAGACCTGGAGTTAGAAAACCAAAAGGAAAGAACACACTAAGCATTTTTGACACTGAAAGAAATGAAAAAAAAAAAAAAAATCTAAGCTTCTGTTTGAAGGATTCTATAGATAAAACACTGAATGATACAGAAAGCATCAAAAGAAGATAGAATGAATACACAGAATCACTGTATCAAAAAGAAATATTGATGTTCAGCCATTTAAAGAAGTAGCATATGATCAAGAACCAATGGTACTGAAGGAAGAAGTACAAGGTGCACTGAAGGCATTGGAGAAAAACAAAGCTCCAGGAGGTGATGGTATACAAATTGAAATCTTTAACAAATAGATGTAGCACATTATCTGTGAGTGCTGAGGTCTTTACTCATTTACACCAAGACATTTGGAAGACAGCTACCTGGGCAACTCATTGGAAGAGATCCATATTTGTACACACTCCAAAGACAGGTGACACAATGGAATACAGAAGTCATAGAACAATATTGCTAATATCACATGCAAGTAAAATTTTGTTGAAGATAATTTAAAAATGGTTTCTACAGTTCATCACCAGGAAGCTGCCAGAAATCCAAGATGGATTCAGAAGAGGACGTGAAACTAGGCATATCATTGCTGATGTCAGATAGATATTGGCTGAAAGCAAAGAATACCTGAAAGGTGTTTACTTGTGCTTTATTGAGTGTGCAAATGTTTTTGACTGTGTGTATCATGACAAAATATGGGTAGCATTGCAAAAAATGTGTGTTTCAGAATATTTAAGTCTGCTCATGAGGAACCTGTACATAGAGCAAGAGGCCATTGTTTGAACAGAGCAAGGGGATAATATATGGTTTAAAATAGGGAAAGATATATGCCAGGGTTGTATCTTTTCACCATCCATATTCAATCTATATGCAAAGCAAATAAATTGAGGATCTACATCATATAAAGAAGAATGTGGCATCAGGATTGGAGAAAGACTCATTAACAACTTGCACTATGCAGATGATATACTCTTGCTTGCTTAAAGTGAAGAGGACTTGAAATAATTATTGGTGAAGACCAAAGACTTCAGCCTTGGATTACATCTTAATGTAAAGAAAATGTAAATTCTTACAACTGAACCAGTAAATGATATGATGATAAATGGATAAAGGACTGAAATTGTCAAAGGCTTCATTTTGCTTGAATCCACCATTCTGCGATGTGCAAATAATACAATCTTGCTTGCTAGAAATGAAGAGAACTTAAAATATTTATTGATGAAGATCAAAGACTACAGACTTCAATATGGATCACATCTCAATGTCAATAAAACAAAAGTCCTCATCAAAGGAGTAATAAATAACATCATGATAAATGAAGAAAAGATTGAAGTTATCAAAGACTTCATTTAGCTTGGATCCACCATCAACACTCATGGAAGCAACAGTCAAGAAATCAAATGACGTATTTCATCTGGCAAAACTGCTGCACCAGACCTCTTTAAAGTATTCAAGATCAAAGACTAAGGTGTGCCTGGCCAAAATATGGTATTTTTAATAGTCTAATGCACCAGACTGCAAAGCCATTTGAACTGCAAGGTTGGCAGTTCAAGCTCACCAGCTGCTCCTCAGAAACCCTATAAAGTTTGCTATGGGTCGGAACCAACTCAAAAACACTTAACAACAACAACAATATGCATGTGAAAGTTGGACAATGAATATGGAAGATGGTGGAAGAGTTACTACATTTGAGTTATGGTGTTGGAGAAGAATATTAAAGGCACTGACAGAAAAAAAAAAAAAATGTTGGAAAGAAGTACAAACAGAATGCTCCTTAGAAGCCAAGATGACCAAACTTTTTCTCTCATACTTTGGATAGATTAGGAGGGAAAAGTCACTGGAAAAGGACAATATGCTTAGTAAAGTGGAGGGACAGTATAAAAAGGGAAAGACCACTAAGAAGATGGACTGGCACAGTGGCAGCAACAGTGGACTCAAGTTTAGCAGTAATTATGAGGATGACAGAGGACCAGACAGAGTTTCATACTGTTATACATAGCATCACTATGGGTAATAAGATTTGAGGGTCCCTAACAACAGGATCTCTGATAGTGTAGTGGTTATGAATTGGGCTGCTAACCTCAAAGTCAGCAGTTCGAAACTACTAGCTGTTCTGCAGGAGAAAGATGAGGCTTTCTGCTTCCCTAAAGATTTGTAGCCTCAGAAACCCCGTGCAGGGTCACTGTGAGTTGGAACCAATTCCACAGTACTTAACAAGAACAACAACAACAGGATCAGGCAGTGCTTTGTTCTGCTCTGCATAAGGCTGCTATGAGTTGGTACTGACTCAATGACACCTAACAACAACAACAACACATGGACCTCACCAGGTAGAATACACAGAAATAAAATTGACTACATCTGCGGAAAGAGACTATGGAAAAGCTCTATCTCATCAGTCAAACTAAGTCCAGGTGCAGACTGTGGAACAGACCATCAATTACTCATATGCAAATTCAAACTGAAGTTGAAAAAATGAAAACAAGCCCATGAGAGCCAAAATATGACCTTGAATATATCCCAACTGAATTTAGAGATCCTGAAGAACAGATTTGGTACATTAAACACTAAGACTGAAGACCAGAAGAGATGTGTGGTGACATCAAGAATATCATACAGGAAGAAAGCAAAAAGTCACTAGGAAGACAAGAAAGAAAGAAAAGATCAAAATGGATGTCAGAAGAGACAGTGAAAGTTGTTCCCTGCGTAGAGATAATAAAACAAATGGAAGAAATGAGGAGGTCCAAGAGCTGAACAGAAAATTTCAAAGATCAACTTGAGAAGACAAAGTCAAATATTATAACAAAATGTCAATGATCTGGAATCAGAAAACCCAAATAGAAGAACAAGCTCAGCATTTCTCAAGTTGGGGGAACTGAAGAAACATTCTCAAGATGGGGGAAATTATTGAATGGTGCAGAAAGAGAAAGCATCAAAAAAAGATGGAAGGAATACACAGAGTCACTGTACCAAAAGGAAATAGTTGATGTTCAACCGTTTCAAGAGGTAGCATATGATCAAGATATGATACTGAATGAAGTAGTCCAAGGTGCATTGAAGGAATTGGCAAAGAACAAGTCACCAGGAATTGACGGAATGAAAATTGAAATCTTTCAAGGAAGCGAGGCAGCCCAGGAAGCAATGATTCATCTATGCCAAGAAATTTGGAAGACAACTTTCTGGCCACCTGGTTGGAAGAGATCCATATTTGTGCCCATTCCAAAGAGAGGTGACTCAATGGAGTGCTGAAATCATTGGACAATCTCTTTAATATCCCATGTGAGTAAAGTTTTACTAACGGCAATATAGAAATGGCTGCAAGGATACATTGACAGAGAAATACCAGAGGTTCAAGATGGATTCAGAAGATGACATGGAACAAAGGATACCATTGCTGGTGTCCAATGGATCTTGGCTGAAAGCAGAAAATATCAGAAAGATGTTTACCTGTGCTTTATTGACTATGCAAATGCTTTCAATTGTATGGATCATGATAAGCTATGGACAACATTGTGAAGTATAAGTATTCTGGAACACTTAATTATACTCATGAAGAATCTGTACATGGATCAAGATGCAGTTGTATCAACAGAACATGGGAACACTGAATGGTTTAAAATTAAGAAAGGTGTGCGACAGGGTTGTATTCTTTCACCATATTTATTCAATCTGTATGCTGAACAAATAATCCGAGAAACTGGGTTATATGAAGAAAAACATGGCATCAGAATTGGAGGAAGACGCGTTGACAACCTGTGATATGCAGATGATACAACCTTGCATGCTGAAAGTGAAGAGGACTTAAAATATTGACTGATGAAGATCAAAGAGTACAGCCTTTGGTATGGATTGCATCCCAATGTAAAGAAAACAAAAGTCCTCACAACTGGACAAATAAACAACATTTTTATAAAGAGAGAAAAGATTGAAGTTGTCAAGGACTTCATTCTTCTTGCGTCAACGATCAACACTCATGGAAGCAGCCGTCAAGAAATCAAATGACGTATTGCATTAGGCAAATCTGCTGCACAAGACCTTTTTAAAGTGTTGAAGAGCAAAGATGTCAGTTTGAGCACTAAAGTGTGCCTGACCCAAGCCATGGTATTTTCAGTAGCCTCATCTGCATGCCAAAGCTGGACAGCGAATAATGAAGACTGTAGAAGAATTAATGCTTTTGAGTTATGGTGTTAGAGGAGATTATTGAAAGTGCCATGGACTGCCAAAAGAACAAACAGATCTGTGTTGGAGGCCAGGATGGCCAAACTTCATCTCCATACTTCAGACATAGTGTCAGGAGGGATCAATCGCTGGAGAAGGATATCATGTTTCTTAGAGTAGAGGATCAGCGTGGCAACAATTGTGAAGTATACCCAGGACCAACAGTGTTTCATTCTCTTGTACATAGGGTCGCTATGTGTCGGTACTGACTCAATGGCACCTAATGACAACAAACAACAACAACCACAACTGCTACTGTGGAATTGTCTATTTTTCTTTTCTTTTCCATTGATGTTTGATTTTGAGACTTGTTTTCTTTGAGTGCATAGATATTTATTTTAACTATAGATGCTTGGTCTGTTTACCCTTTGATCATTATGTAATGGACTTCCTTGTTACTTATGCTTATTTTTGCCTCAAAGTCTAATTTATCAGAGTTCAAAATTGTCATCCCTGCTCTTTTTTGGCTGTCATGTTCTTATTATATTTTATTTCATCCATTGATTTTTAATCAATTTTTGTCTTTGTGTCTAAAATTTGTCTATTGTAGACAGTATATTGATGGTCCTGTTTTTTAACCATTAGCTACACTCTGTCTCTTGATTGGTGCATTTAATACATTTATAATCAACATAATAGTCAATAGGTATGAATTCATTTGGAGGCAAAATGGCTCCATACAATAAGCGCTGGACTGCAAACTCAAGGTCCATGGTTTGAGCTTACCAGCTGCTCTGGAGGAGGAAAAGGAGACTTTCTTCTCCTGCAGAGATTTAAAAGTCTAGGAGACTCTATACAGTGGCATATGAGTCATAACCAGATGGAAGACACATAACAGCAACAACATGAATTTGTTGCTTTGTGTGTGTGTGGTGTTGCTGGTGACTTTGTTCCACATAATTTTCTCTGCTAAATTCATTTTTTTTGTAGGCTTTCTTACAATTTTCTTCATTGTTCTTCTCTTACTGTTTATCAAATTTTTATGACTTTTCTCTTTTTTTTTGTGTAAGGAGGTTTATTAATTTTCTTTGTGGTTTCATAGAAACTTATTATTTTCCTCTTATTATTTGTTCTGTTTTGAAATCAACTTGACTTCTTCATTTACAAGTTCTGTCACTGCATTAATTATTCCCTCTCTTTCACTTTGTTGAGTTCTTCATTCACAAATTGATAGCTCTGGTTTCTTATTTTCAGACTTACAGAATATTGAATAGTGAAACATGATGAAGGGCATGAGTGTATTGTCAGATATAGAGCCGAAAGATAGACCCCTCAGGTTGAAAGACACTCATAATACAACTGTAGAGGAACTGCTTCCTCAAGGTAGTAGAGTTGACTGTGATGACGAGAATGGAGTGAAGTCCTTGGGACCTTCATTTGCTGATAGGGCACAATTTAAAATGAAGAAAAAGAGTTGTATTAATTAATAATTAGATTAATTAATTAATAATCAGAACATGGAATGTATGAAGCATGAATCTAGGAAAGGTAGAAATTGTCTAAAATGAAATGGAACAAATAAACATCAATATCCTAGGCATTAATAAGCTGAAATGGACTGGTATTGGCCATTTTGAATCTGACAATCACAGATTTGCTATGCCAGGAATGGCAAATTGAATAGAAATGATGTCACATTCATCCTCAAGAAGAATGTATCAAGATATGTATGAAGTACAATGCTCTCTGTGATAGGATAATACCAGTATGTCTATAAGAAAGACAAGTAAACACCCCAATTATTCAAATAATATCCACCAACCACTAAAGCCAGTGATGATGAAATTGTAGAATTCTATCTATCAACAGATTGAGGAATCTGAAAGTGATCAAGTATATAATCAATATGTGTTGATAATTACTGGCAACTGGAATGCAAAGGTGCAAAACGAAGAGCAAGGATCAATAGTTGCAAAATATGGCCTTGGTGATAAAAATTATGCTTGAGATGGCTTGATAGAAATTTTTTAAGACCAATGACTTCTTCATTGCAGATAACTTTTTCAAACAACATAAAAGATGATTCTACATATTGACCTCACCAGTTACATTACATAGAAATCAAATTGACTGTATTTGTGGAAAGAGATGGACAATGTCCTCAGCTCAAATCCACCAGCTGCTCACTCCTTAGAAACCCTGTTGTTGTTGTTGTCAGGTGCCATTGAGTCGGAACTGACTCATAGCGACCCCATGCACAGCAGAACGAAACAACGTCTGATCCTGGGTCAACCTCACTACCGCTGCCACGCTTGATGCCATCAATGATGCCACCTGGCTGATCCATCTTGTTGGGGGTTTTCCTCTCTTTCTCTGACCCTCCATCTTACCCAGCATGACATCCTTCTCTAGTGACTGTTCCTTCCTGACAATATATCCAAAGTATGAGACACGAAGTTTAGCCATCTTGGCCTCCAAGGAGCATTCTGTCTGCAGCTCTTCCAAAATAGATCTATTGGTTCTTTTGGCAGTCCATGGCATTTTCAGTATTCTCCACCAACACCACAATTCAAAGGCATCAATTCTTCTATGATCTTCCTTATTCACTGTCCAGTTTTCGCATCCATATGAGGTTATTGAAAATACCATGGCTTGGGTCAGGCGCACCTTAGTCCTCAAGCTGACATCTCTGCTCTTCAACACTTTAAAAAGTTCCTGTGCAGCAGATTTGCCCAATGCAATACATCGTCTGATCTCTTGACTGCTGCTTCCGCGAATGTTGATAGTTGATCCAAGAAGAATGAAGTCCTTGACAACTTCAATCTTTTCTCCATTGATAAAAATGTTGTTTATTGGTCCAGTAGTGAGGATTTTTGTTTTCTTGAAATTGAGATGCAATCCATACCGAAGGTTGTATTCTTTGATCTTCATCAGTAAATATTTCAAGTCCTCTTCACTTTCAGCAAGCAAGGTTGTATCATCTGCATATATAGGCTCTTTTGTTGTTGTAATTAAGTGCCATCGAGTTGATTCCAACTCATAACCACCCTGTATAAAGTTTCTGAGGAGCGAAGGTGACATTGAACCACTTACCTTGAGGTTCAAAATGACCTTGCAGTCTAACATATTAACCCACAGCACAACATCAGAAATCCAGAAAGATGTTTACTTTTGTTTTATTGACTACAGAGAACACCGATTCACCATAGGCCTCAGTCTGAAGTCACTTAGCTCTATCTCTGTGGGACAGCAAACTGAGCTACCACCATTAAGTGCCTGGAGGCACCCTCTCTGAAAGCAGAATTCTACTCAATTTTACTCACTCTGTGGACTAAGAAGTCCACTGCTCTGTCTTATGCACTGACTCTTGGTTCTATTAATGCTAGTCTTCTGCCACTCTTCTGATGTCTTAGCTTTCTGTCCCTGGGTCAAAGAGGTTCAGTGTACAGAGATGTGCTCCACTCCTGTCTCTTCTTGGATGGTTATTATTGTTAGAGGCCTTCAAGTCAGTACCTACTAACAGCAACCTTATGCACCCAGAACAAAGGACTGTCCCTGGTCCTGTGCCAACCTCACAATCGCTCCCATGTTTGAAACCATTGCTTCTGCCCCTGAGCAAATCCATATCGTTGGGGGTTTTCCTCTTTTTTTCTGAATCTCCCCATTACCAAACACATTATGCTTCTCCAGGGACTGGTTACTCCTGATAATGTGCCAGAAGTATCAGAGATGAAGGTTTGCTATCCTGGCTTCTAAGGAACATCCTGGCTGTGCTTCTTCTAACACAGGTTTGTTGTTTTTTTTTTTTTTTCTTTTGGCAGTCCATAATACATTTTATATTCTTTTCCAAAACCATACCGCAAATGCATCAATTCTTCTATGGTGTTCTTTATTCACTTTATTCATTGTCTAATTTTCATATGCACATGAGGCTATGTGACTTGGGTAAGTTTCACCTTAGTCCTCAGATTGATATCTTTGCTCTTGAGCACTTTAAAGATGCCTTGCGTAGCAGATTTGCTTAATGAAATATGCTTGATTTCTTGTCTGTTGCTTCCATGAGTGTTGATAGTTGATCCAACCAAAATGAAATCTTAAAAAAATTCAATCTTTTCTGCATTTATCATGATGTTATTTATTGGTACAATTGTGAGTATTTTTGTTTGTTTTACATTAAGGTGCTACCCATACTGAAGGCTGCTGTCTTGGTATTTTAGGTCCTCTTTGCTTTCAGCAAACAAGGTTGTATCATCTGCATATTGTAAGTTGATTATGAATCTTCCTCCAATCCTGATACTATGTACTTCTTCATATAATCTAGCTTCTTGAATTATTTGTTCTACATTCTGATTGAATAATTATGGAGAAAGAATATAACCCTGGCACACACTATTCCTAATTTTAAACCATTCAGTGTTCCCTTATTCTTTTAGAACAACTGCCTCCCAGTCTATGTACAGGTTCCTTATAAGCACAATGAAGTGTTCCGGAATACTCATTCTCCACAGTGTTATTCATAGCTTGTCACGTTCCACATAATCAAATGTCTTTGTGTAGTCAATAACACACAGGTAAACATTTTCCTTGTAGTCTCTGCTTTCAGTCAAAATCCATCTGACATCAGCAATGATATCCCTAGTTCTACACTCTCCTTTGAATCCAGTTTTAACCTCTGAAAATTTCCTGTCAGTATACTATTGCAATCCTTTTAAAATTATCTTTAGCAAAATTTTACTTGCATGAGATATTAATGATACTGCACAATAATTTCCTCATTCTTTTGGGTCACCGTTCTTTGGAATGGGAGAAAGAATTATGGATCTCTCCCTATCAAATGAACAGGTAGCTGTCTTCCACACTTCTTGTCATAGATGAGTGAGTGCCTCCAGTGCTGCATCAGTTTGTTGAAAGATTTCAATTTATATTCTATCATTTTCAGGAGGCTTGTTCTGTGCCAGTGCCTTCAGTGCACATAGGGCTTCTTTCTTTAGTATCATTGGCTCTTGGTCATATGTTATCTCTTGAAAAGTTTAACCTTGATCATTTCTTTTGGTACAGTGGCTGTGTATTTCCATCTTCTTTTAATGCTTTCTGCATCACTCAATATTTTGCCTATAGATCTCTTCAGTATCACAAGTTGAGCCTTACAGTTTTTCTTCAGTTCCTTCAACTTGAGAAATGCTAAGCATGTTCTTCCCTTTTAGTTTTCTAAATCTATATCTTTGCACATTTCATTACAATATTTTAGTTTCTCTTCTCAAGCTGTGCTTTGAAATTTTCCATTCAACTATTTTACCCCCTCATTTCTTCCATTTGCCTTAGTATCTCTACACTGGAGAACAAATTTCAGAGTCTTTGGAAATTCATTTTGGTCTTTTTCTTTCTTTCTTTTTTAAAGTTTTTATTGTGAATTATGTGGGCTTACATAGGAGAACATCTGCTTCACATTCACCCTATCGTATTTTGTTTCATTGCAATGATTATAATCCCCTCCCTGCATCATCAAACAACCAAAGGATACACCTCATAGGCCCGCCCCCCTGGCTGTCAGCACATAGCCTCTCTCCCTCTCTGAGTCACATGTCCCTAGCCACTCCATCTGTCCACATCATCATCTCTGTCTCCATGCCTGGCTTCACTGCCTCTCAGGGTAGGGTCATACTCTCTGCTCTTCTCACTTGACAGTCTCAGGGACCTCTGCTCCTGAGCTGCAAAATCAATCACTCCCCTCCTTTTGTCAAAAACATCTACCTGTACATTTCCGACCCTTACTGTCAGTCCTGATGGCAATTATTAACTATTGTACCACAAGAGTCTTGTCCCCATTTCCTTATGCCAGCCCAGTCCCAACAAACTGGCAATCCTTCAGTGGAGGTTCTGCTTACCCCTGCCCTATCTGTAACTAAGCTCCCTCTTGAGGGCTTGCAAGCCAGTCACTTCTTGCCCTTATATCCCACCCACCCCCACCCTCATTTTGGGTATCCAATGTCCAAGTCGCCTATCCCTGTAAACCCTATGTACCAAGGGTGTGGAAGTGATCCTTGCTGTTAAGATTTGGTCCCTTTTTTGAGCTACCACATCCATATGTGTAGGTGAATCTTTCTTTTATTCTTTTTTTTTTTTTTTTTTTTTTACAGGGACAGTATTTTATACCAGTAGATATTGCTTGATCTATTATATAAAGTAAATAATGCAACTTAAGAATTAAGCCTGGAATAGATGGATTTCCATTCCCAGTTCAGTCAATTAAAAACATATATGAATGATACTCTCAAAAATAGGGAATCTAGACCCTTCCCATAATAATGTAATAATGCTCAAGTTTTCCTCACCTTAAACACAATCTCCACAAAGACAATATCAAAGATGTATTTCAGTGTGATGTCACTATATAAAATTTCAGAATATGAGCATGAGGTGAAGAATTGGTTGAAACCCATGGAATTTAGAAAACACGCCTAAATCTGGAACAGGTAGAAATAAAAATCATCTGATGATGATTAGAGCTTAATTACAACTCTTTGTAAATCATATTTAAAACTATCATATTTCATTCCTCGGATAGTTTTCTTTTTCAGTTTTGTGAAGTTTATTCCAAATTTTATTTTGGCTCTGAAATGGTGGCCAAATACAGCCACCACTGTAATTAAGAATATCAGAACAACCAAGCCTCCATTCTAATGTCTCTGTGTTGAAGTCATCTGTATTTCCGAGATCGGTAAATCCGACAACATAATCTTGTGTCTTCCCATCTTTTACTAGTGGTAGTGTGGGAATGACTTTGATATGCAATCTCTCACAAAGGAAAGGTGTTTTTTCCACAATCAGCTTCAAAAATTTGGTCACAAGATGTTTCTTGGACAGTACTGCCAAATGCTTGTCTATTATTTTACATCTGATTGTTGAGTCTCTGTAGAAATGACAAACCACTATTTTACTCTCCTTGACTTCTTGAAAAAAGTCTCTGTAACTAGGGATTTCTTTGTACTCCCCGTGTCCTTTAGAAATCAATTCTAGTTTCTGCTGTTAAGTTTTCCTTAGTGCTTGAAGTCTCTTTTCATCTGATCCAGTGTCTGAATTTCAGAATCAGGATGTTCTTCCACTAAATTGGTAGTCTGAAGCAATTGACTTTTCAGGACTTTTGGAAACATGCCAACTGATGCATGGGCTTCCATTCTTCTAAATGGTATAGTTCAGCCTTGGACCTGAGCTCTCGGTGATGCTTGAGAAGTGAGGAAGCCGGAGAACCAGAACAGCGGCCCACCCAGAGAGCTCCACTCTCACTCCTTTCTTTTACTCTTAATGAACTTTTGCTCTCTTCCAATATTCTGGTGCTCTTCATCATGTTTCAGTGTTCTACTACTATTTATATGATTTTCAGTGATTAAATATTTGGAAGTAGGCTATCTCTCCTTCTTCCTAGACTTTCTTAGTCTGGAAGCCTATCTGAAACCTGCCCACCATGGTGATCATGCTAATATTTACATTACTGGTGGTATAGCTTCCAGAATCACAGCAACACAAAAGCCACCACACTACGACAAACTGACAGAATAATGGTTGTTTTTTGAAAGGATATCCCTCCTCTTGCTTCTTAGATGGATCATTTAATACTCAGGTTAGAGTTCTAAGTTGTTACAATCTCAACTCTGTTAACAATCACAACTGAATCGTATCATCCTACCAACATCTTCTCCTACCTTTTCTTATCTATAGTAGAAGAGTCATATGAAGTAATTCACTGCACTGCAGAAACCAGTTTGAAACTGTGATCGTGCCATAAGAACAATGAGTTAACAGGAAAAAATGAGTTCCTTCTCCCTTTTCTAAATCCTTACCTACCTCTATTATCAGAAACTAAGACAATGACTAATCAAAATGGAAAAAAAAAAGTGTTTGCTTAATAAAAAGTTTACAATATAAGTAATATATTTGGGGGGCTATATACATGCATAAGGCGCTCTTGTCACATAGTGGTTAGGAGTCAGGGGGTTAACCTCAAAGTCAGCAGTTCAAAATTACCAGCTGTTCTGCAAGACAAAGATGAGGCTTTCTGCTCCCATAAAGATTTACAGCCTCAAAAACCTTATACAGGGTTGCTAAGATTTGGAACCAACTCCATGGCACACCCACCACCAATATATACACGCATATAATGAATAAACTGTTCTGTGCTGCAGGTTAAAACACTGGTCTGCAAGGTCAGTTTGAAATGCATAGTCGGTGGGTCAAGCTCATTTCTCACTCCTTGGACCCTATGCAGGGTCACTATGAGTTGGAATTAACTGGACAGCACTTAACAATAGCAACAATAATTTTATATGATCAGAAAACATTGAAATCCAGAAGACAAAATGAGGTAAAACAAAAAAGCCTGCTCATAGTCAATCTAATAAAATTTATTTTTGATCAACACATTATTCTAAGTTCTACCAAACCATTAACTTGTTCTGGAAAATTTTGTGGCCTACATATTTAATAATCACTTCTCAAATTATGCCAAATAATTGTTTTCACAATAGTCATAGAACTTCAAGTTCCAGAATTTTAACATTTTCCATTTAAAAATATAATGTTTGTCTGTAGCAATTACTTTCCAATTTCCTTATTGGTTTCTCACAGTTACCATCCTTGATTCTAAATCAATATTCATTTAGCGTTGACAACAAGAATTTGTTTTTCACCTTTGTGAAGTTATAGTGAATGATTTTATCCTGCCCTCTAGATATATTTTATTTGGCTAAATCCATCAGGGACAACTATAACTTTGTGCTTTTTATATGTTTTCTTTCAAAGTACTTCTGCTTATGCTTGATGGTGTATTTGCTAGTTTGAACATCTGTTTGAAGATTTTGCCCCTAAGCCAGAAAGAATCTTTTCTGCCTTTGAAATCTCCAATTTTTTATTTGTATCTTTAAAATAGTATAAACTTGTTCTAACCATATCTAAAGTTATCACTTTCTTTGTGCTTTTCTCTTTACTCTGCTTTTATATTAGAACAGAATCCTCTTGCTAGAATTCTTATGCATCATCTATTTTTACAACATATTCAGAACACAGATTTGAATGGAACAGAAGTGCTTTCAAGAAACTCAAGATTAGCTGAGACCGATATGCAAATAAATAACGAAATTAATTTGAGTTGTCTGTAATAATAATACAGATAAAATACAGATATAAGGAAAAAATCATGACTAATATAGATGGAGAAAATGGAGAGTAATGCCACTTGCATTGTGAGCTGATACTAGAGTTCATACAAAAGCAGAAAGAAGCTTATGGAGATGTACAAAGATGCTAAAGCTTAAGAGATGTTAGGGGAGTAACAAATCATTCAGTATACCTTACAATGAGATGTGAAGAAGCATTCAGTAAAAGAGGAGACCTGAGCTATGTCCAGGTCATTACAGTGGTTGAATTCTACTCAAAACACATTTGCACAAGTAGGAAACTCAGAACTAAGAAAATATTGTATTTGGAAGACTGTCATGGTTAGAATTTTTTTTTTTTTTTTTTTTAAGAGAGCTGTGGATGTAATGAAATTGACCAAAGATAACTGAAGTTAGAAATAATTTAGTTGTAGGAGTCCTGGTATGGTGCTTTGGGTTAATGCACTAGACTGCAAAATTGGTTTGAACCACAAGGTCAGTGGTTCAAGCTCACCAGCTGCTCCTTGGAAAACCTATACAGGGTCACTATGGGCTGGAACCAACTCGACAGCACTTAACAACAACAAAAAAATATATAGCCTAGGGTAACATGGTGAATTTGTAAGATAAGCACTGAGTTGCTTGCTACAAGGTTGATAGTTCAAGCCCACCAGCTGCTTTGTAGGAGAAACATTTGCTCCCACAAACATTTGAAGTTTCAGAAACCCGATAAAGGGACACCATGATTCAGAATGAACTCAGTGGCACTTATCAACAGGCTTATAATCCAACAATGTAATTTTGTAAAGGAAATTCAAATTTTATTACTTATTTTTCTGCTTTAATAAACAACAATTCATTTTCTCATAGTTTAGGAGGCTAGAAGTCCAAATTCGTTTGGTTGGCATGTGTCTTCCCCTATCCCTGCTTTATTTTTTTATTACAAAATTAAAAAAAAAAAAAAAACCTTTTTGTGTTTCAGTTGAAACTGTATATAGCAAATTAGTTTAACATTCAACAATTTATACAGATATATATATATTTTATTTCCATAACAAGGCTGCTGCTCTCCAATGTTTTAGCTACCCACTCCTACTCTGCCTTCCCTGTTTTCATTGCTCTATTTTCCTTGCTCCTCTTTGACCTCTCATCTTTGCTTTTGGGCAAATGTTGCACATGAATATATCTGTGATAGTTGAATGCTCTAAGAAGTGCTTTCCTTATGAGTGTTTTTATTTACTTTTTTGTCCAATCTATTATTTGGCTGAAAGGTGACTGCTGGAAGTGTCTTCAGTTCCAGGAGAAAAGTGAATATACTCTTGGGAATTACTCTTGTCTTTTTTTTTTTTTATGAATTTCAGTTTTGACTACATGTTCCTCCCATTTATAAAGGGACTTTCTATTGTGGCCCTAGTCAGAGTTTCAGTAATGGTAGGTGGGCACCATCTAGTTCTGCTAATCTCGGACTTCAGAAAGCTGTGACTCACATTAACCATTAGTCCTGTGGGCAATTATTTCTCTGAGTCTTTAGTTTTCTTTCACTTTCCTTTGCTCTAGAAAAGAAGAGATCAATAGTTGTATCTTGGTTGGCAGTTTTCAAGCTTTTAAGACTCCAGAAACTGCTCACCAAACCAGGATGTTGGATATTATGTTTATGAATTATGTTATGTCAATTGACCAAGAAGTCACCTGAAACTTTAATCTTAGGTTTGAAGCCCAATAACTCATTATGTAGAAATTCTAAGAAGTTTCCATTACTGTGCCCCATTTTGTTGTTGTTGGTAAGTGCTGTTGAGTCATTACCTAGTCATAGCAACCCTTATAGAGTTTCCTAGTTGCAGATGGTGAGCTTGAACCACAGACCTCCAACTGTATTTGTCTATCTATCTATC
>NW_006408654.1:7588482-7595971 GCF_000296735.1 Chrysochloris asiatica
CCTGACAACAACAACAACAACACTAGCAAGAAATGAGCTTTGAATAAAGCTCTCCAGCACTAGTTATCCTATTTTTACCTTTAAGGCATTTTAATAGGTGTAGTGCTGGCTGGGTAGTGAGTTAAGCCTTGGGCTGTTCATGTTGTTGTTGTTGTTAAGTGCCGTTGAGTCGGTTCCAACCCATAGCGACCCTGTACAAGGTTTCTGAGTTTGTAAATCTTTATGGGAGTAGAAAGCCTCATCTTTCTCCCGCTGTTAAAAACAAGATTAGCAGGTCATTTTTCCACAGAAGAAAGATAATGCTGCATAGTCCTAAAAATATTTACATTCCAGAAACCCTAAGGAATAATATTACTGTGTCCTATAAGGTCGCTCCACTACCTATCTGTCATTTTGTAACACTGTAGTGAATTACTTATAGACTAAGGCAGACTTAGAAGAAGACACAGACTACTTGAAAAAGTTTGGTCACTGAAAACCTTACGAATAACAGTGAAGAACTATCAGGTAGCATCAGAATATTGTATACTGAAACATGATGAAGAGCATAAGAATATTGTCAGATATTGTACCAGAAGATGAGCCCCTCATCATGTTGGAAGCACTCAAAACATGACTGGGGAAGAGCTGCCTCTTCAAACTAGAGTTGACCGAGATGACGTGAATGGAGTAAGTCTTTCAGACATTGATGTACTGATAGGGCACAATTCAAAATGAGGAGAAACAGATGAAAACATCCCTTAATAATTGGAATATGAAATTTATAAAGTATGAATCTGAGACTATGGGAAATTGTCAAAATGAAATGGAACACAAAAACATCTATATGCTAGTCATTAGTGAGCTGAAATGGACAGATACTGGCAATTTTGAATGTAAATATCACATAGTATGCCAGAAATTATAAATGAAGAGTCATGTAATCAAATTTACCATCTAAAACATTTTGAGATCTATCTTGAAATACAGTAATGTTTGTTATAGGATAATATCCACACATCTACAAGAAAAACCAGTTAATGCCACTCATTCAAATTTATGCATCAACCACTAACACCAGTAATGATGAAACTGGAGAATTCTACCAACGTCTTCAATCTGAAATTGATCAAATATGCAATCAAAATATATTGATAATTACTGGTGATTGTAATGCAAAGGTTGGAAACAAAGAGGAAGGATCAGTTACTGGAAAATAAGGTCTTGGTGACAAATATGATGCTAGACATCACATGATAGAATTTTGCAAATACCTTTTTTAAACAACATAAAAGCTAATTAGACACATGGACTTTACCATATATAATATGAATTGACTACATCTGTGGGAAGAGTCTGTGGCAAAGTTCTATATCATCAGCCAAAGCAAGCATACGGGCAGACTGTGTGGATCAGACCATCAATTGTTCATATGCAAATTGAGAGTTAACCTGAAGAAAATTCAAACAAGTCCACAAGAGCCAAAATATGATCATGAACACATCCCACCTGAATTTAGAGATCATCTGAAGACCAGATTTGAAGAATTAGACACAAATTATCAAAAACCAGAAGAGTTGTGGGATGACATCAAAAACATTATACATGAAGAAAGCAAAAGGTCATTAAGATGACAAGAAAGAAGAAAAAGACCAACAAAATGGATGTCCAAAGAGACTCTGAAACTTGCTCTCCAATGTAGAGATGCTAAAGCAAATGAAAGCAATGAGGAGGTAAAAGAGCAGAATAGAAAATTTCAAAGGGCAATCCAGAAGCCAATCTCAACTATTATGATGAGATGTGCAAAGTCTTGGAGTTAGAAAACCAAAATGAAAAAATACGCTCAGCATTTACCAAGCTAAGAGAACTGGAGAAAAATTCCAATTCTTGACTTGCAATATTGAAGGGTTCTATGGGCAAAATATTCAACGGTGCAGAAAGAATCAAAAGAAGTTGGAAGAAATATACAGTCACTGTACTAAAAAGAAACGGTTGATGTTTAACCCTTTCAAGAGATATCATATGATCAAGAGCCAATGATACTGAAGGAAGAAGTCCAATATCCCTTGAAGGCATTGACAAAGAACAAGGGAATTGATGGAATACAAATATAAATCTTTCAATAAACTGATGCAGCACTGGTTGCACTGATTCCTCTATGCCCAGAAATTTAGAAGACAGCTACCTGGCTAACTGATCCATATTTGTGCCCACTACAAAGAGAAGTGACCCAAAGGAAGACAGTTATCATTGTGCTGTCTAATTAATGCAAGTCATATTTGCTAAAGATAATTTTAAAAATGGCTGCAATAGTACATTGACAAAGAACTGTCAGAAGTTCAAACTGCATTCATAGAAGGACATAGAAAGATGGATATCGTTGGTAACATCAGATGAATGTTAGCTGGAAGCAGAAAATACTAGAAAAATCTTTACCTGTGGTTTATTGACTATTTGGGTTATGATAAGCTATGGATAATATTGAGATGAATGGATTTTCCAAAACACTTACCTGTGCTCATTGGAACCTATGCATAGAACGAGGAGGTGTATAGACCATACTAACTCAATTTGTATTCTGAGCAAATAGTTTGAGAAGCTGAATTATATGAAGTAATGTGGCATCAGGATTGGAGAAATATTCATTAACAACCTGTGATATGAAGATGATACAATCTTGCTTGCTAAAAATGAACGGAATTTAACATACTTACTGATGGCTTTCAAAGACAACAGCTTTTATTCCATATGAGTTGCAAATCAATGTAAAGAGACCAAGAGTCTTCACTCCTGTACCAGTAAATAATATCATAATAATTTTAGAAAAGATTGAAGTTTTGAAAGATTTCATTTTGCATGGATCCACTATCAACACTCATGGAAATAGCAGTCAAGAAATCAAATGATGTACTGCACTATGCAAATAGTCCACACAAGATCTCTTTAAAGTACTCAAGATCAAAGATGTCAGTTTGAGAACAAAGGTGCTCCTAACCCATGCCATGGTATTTTCAATAGCCTTATATGGCTGTGAAATTGAACAATGGATAAGAAAGACTGTAAAAGAATTGATGCATTTGAGTTACGGTGTTGAAGAAGAGCAAACAAATCTCTAATGGAAGAAGTACAGCTAGAATGCTTCTTAGAAGCCAAGATGGCCAGTCTTTATCGCTCATAGTTTGGACATATTATCAGGAGAGTCCATTCCCTGGAGGTGGTCATCATGCTTTGTAAACTGGAGGGTCAGGAAAGGTGTGATAATCACCTCCCCTGTGCTTTGATTTTCCTGTGCTGGATCCACAGCATAGCTCACTAGTGTCAGGTCTTCAGCTGTCTTACAGTATCACCCTTTCTTCTACATTATTCTCCTGTGATTAGTCCATTAGAATAATTAGCAGTTTATATAGAATTGCCTGTATTAATTTTCAAGATCCTTGAATCAAGTGGTGTTTAGCTTGATGAATGGGGGTATGGTTGAAGTAGACACAAGATTTAGATAATCTAGTGAACTCCCATCAAAGCACAATAAATGGAACCCAAAATTGAATCACATAAAATTTGGCTTAACTGTAAGCATTTTTGTCAAAAAATTAATGGCATCAATTTTTATATGTATGTGTGTGCTATTTTCATGGGAGTGTTAATTGTAAATAACAATGTATATGTCACTTTGCATGCTTTTGAGATTTTAACCCAAGTAACAAATTAATTTTGTAACCAGTTCTTGTTGTTGTTAGGTGCCTCACAGTTCTGACTTAGAAAGCTTACTTTAGAATTAAACAGTCGGTTCTGACTCATAGAGGTCCTAGTGTCTGGCCATGCACCATACTCACAAACCTTGGCCTTAGTGTATATTTATAAGTAGTTTATTTTCTAGGAACAATATTTAAAACTGTAACAGACTTTAGTTTTGCTGTATCTTTTCCTAAGAAAAATAATGACAATATGTAATAGAAAATCCACCCCCCCCACACACACACACATTGCTTAGGAAGTTGATTGATAGGGCTAAAGCAGTAAATATCAGTAAACAAAAGTTAAGAGAGTCGGTAAATGATTTGTTATTTGAGTACATTGAAAATTTCTCTTAAATAAAAGTATCTAAAGACTCTCATCATTTGTGATTTACAGTTCAAGGTCCAGTGTTAGCTTTACTGTATGATTGAAAATGTAGTAGTTCCAGTTTTTTATAGAATATCTAAGCAGTGGAGGTGGTAGTTATGAGCTGTGGAGTTGGTTTCCATTCGTAATGACCCTGAATAGAATTTCCAAGGCTGAAAAATCTCATTTTTCTCCCATGAATAACTAATAATAAGTATATGTCTAATAATACCTTCAATGATAGCATTGTTTTTGTTATTAAGTACCATCAATTTGGTTGCAATTCACAGTGATCCTTTACAGGGTTTCCAAGGAGTGGCTGGTGGGTTTGAACTACTGGCCATGTTGTTCAAAACAACCTTTTGGTACAGTGCTTTTCCTACAGCACCAGAGAACCATAAAATCAAGATTTTCTTGAAACATATAAATCAAATATCTGTTAACATTATACAATCCAATACAAGTGCCAACTCTCCTCTTATAATTAAAATTTGATTCTATTTGAGAAGAATTAAAGTAAATCAGGGATCCAGCTATACTTGATTTAGGACAGAAAGGATTTTCATCTCCCTTGCACTTACAGATACATACAGACATATATATGCACAGCTTCAGGCATTTCATATATAGCTCTAAAACCAAATGAGAAACTTAGAAATATTAGAGCAGACAATACCTGAATATTTTAAAATTCATTAATTGATGGTATTATTATTTAATGGGCATTCTGGGTGGATTAATGTGCTGGACAGCAATGTTGGTTTGAACTGCAAAGTCAGTCATTCAAGCTCACCAGCCGATCCTCAGAAACCCTATTCAGGGTATCTATGAGTCAGAACATATGTGGCAACACAACACCAGCAGCAATGACTTGATTGCCTTATTACAAAAATGAAATTATGTTTTTTGATGATTTTCTAAACATTAAAACTGGAAGAGTAAAGTGACAATGATTTCTGATATTCAAAGTGATCAGTTCTCAAAAAAGTCTTCAACAAATAGCAAATCTTATACTTGGATGTTGTTGTTGTTATGTGCCATCTAGTCCTTACAATTCATAACTACCCTATGCATAATACAACAAAACACTGCCTGGGCCTGGGCAAACATCACAATCATTGCTATGTTTGAGCCTACTGATTCTGCCACTGTATTAACCCATCTCATTTGGGGACTTCCTTTTTTTCTCTGACCCTCCACTTTACCACACATGGTATCTTTCTATAGAGACTGGGACCTCCTAATAATATGGACAAAGTATGAAAGACAAAGTCTGGTCTACTGGACTCCAGGGAGCATTGGAGTGTAGTTATTTCAATACAGATTGGTTTGTTCTTTTGACAGTCCATGGCACTTTTAATATTCTCCTCCAACACCATCCTCAAATATATGAATTCTTCTATGATCTTCCTTATTCACTGTCTAACTTTCACATGCATGTGAGGTTATTGAAATCACCATTGGTAGGAGCAAGTGTGCCTTATTCCTCAAACTGACATCTTTGCTCTTGAATACTTTAAAGAGGTCTTGTGCAACAGATTTGTGTAATGCAATATGTGGTTTGATTTCTTTACTGCTGCTTCCATTGAACGTTGATAGTTGATCTGAGCAAAATGAAGCTTTTGACAACTTCAAATATTTACCATTTTTATGGATGCTGCTTATTAGTCCAATGGTGAAGATTTTTGTTTTGTTTTTTTACATTGAGTTGCAATCCAGACTGAAAGCTGTGGTCTTTAATATTCATCAGTAAGTATTTTAAGTGAGGCCTCTTCATTTTAAGCAAGGAAGTTGTATCATCTGCATATTGAAAGTTGTTAATGAACCCTCCTCCAATCCTGATGCCACATTTTTCTTCATATAATTCAGTTTCTCTGATTATTTGCTTAGCATGCAGATAGAGTAAGTATGGTGAAAGAATACAAACCTGGTACACAACTTTCCTAATTTTAAGCCATTAAAATTGTTTGTTTTTTTGTAATTTTTATATTTGCATAAGAAGACTTATATCTTAAAGATATTATTTTAAAATATAATTTTATAACATTAAATGTTATCCACCATCAATTTGGTCCCAATGCATATCAACCCCGTATTAAATGAATTTAGTAAAATATTAATTTATTTTAATTATACAATCTCATATACAAAAACTTATGAAGAATCCAGTATAACAAGAATTCAGGAAAAGAAGACAATAAGTGAGAATTATAGTTACTAAATATTACTGTCACTGAGGATTTCTGGTATGTTGCAGTAGGATAAGCACTGGACCACAAGGTCAGTTTGATTCACAATGTCAGAAGTTAAAACTCACCAGCCACTCTTAAAAAATCCCAAATTGGGTTGCTATGAGTTGAAACCCACTCAACTGCACTTTAACATCAATAGTAAAAGTGTCCCTGTAGGATAAGCACTGGACTGCTAACCACAAGATCAATGGTTCAAACACAACAACTGCTCCTTGGAAATAGTGACAACAAAGCCATTATCAGTCCAAACTGACTTAATGACACTTAACAACGATTAAATAATAAGTGCAATACTAGTATACAAATACGAAGACAGGCCTAACAAATAGTATCTTTAGCAAGTATGCAAAAATAGACTATTTATAGCAAAATAGGCAATGGGTAGCATAACATAATAAATTTTATTGTTGTTGTTGTTGTTAAGTGCTGTCAAGTAAGTGCTGACTCATAGTAACCCTATATAGGGTTGCCAAAAAGCAGCTGATAAGTCTGAACTGCTGACCTTGCAGTCCAAACTGACCTTGCAGTCTATCCAGTGCTTTATCCTACATGTCCACACAATAACTCCAGATTGTATTAAAGACCTATAAATTATAGTTGTTGCTGTTGTTAGGTGTCATCAAGTTGGCTCACAGTGATCCTATGCACAGAAGAACGAAACACTGCCCAATCCTGGGCCAACCCCAATACTGTGACCATGCTTTAGTCCATCAATAGCCAATCCATCTCATTGGGGGTCTTCCTCTTTTTCTCTGAACCTCCACCTTACCTAATGTGATATCCTTCTCCAGTGACTGGTCCCTCCTGAAAATATGTCCAAAGTATCAGAGACGAAGTTTGGCCATCTTGGTCTCCCAAGAGCACTCTGGCTGCACTACTTCCAAAATGGATCTATTGGTTCTTTTGGAAGCCCATGGCACTTTCAATATTCTCCTCCAACACCATAACTCAAAAGCATCAATTCTTCTACAGTCTCCCTTATTCACTCATATGCTTTCACATGCATATGAGGTTATTGAAAATACTATGGCTTGGATCAGGCGCACTTTAGTCTCCAAGCTGGAATCTGCTTTTCAACACTTTAAAAAGGTCTTGTGTAGCAGATTTGCCTAACACAATACGTCATTTGATTTCTTGACTGCTGCTTCCATTAGTGT
>NW_006408654.1:7596071-7599271 GCF_000296735.1 Chrysochloris asiatica
AGAACATTGAAACCCTATACAGGGTTGCTATGTGTCAGAACCAACTCAATGGCACTTAACAACAACAAGATATATATGTATATATATATATCGTATATAGTTCCATACCTATAAAGCACTATGCCCCCTACCATACCTGTAAAGCATGCATATCCACTTATGTAACCACTTACAAATCATTGGCTATTACTATTGATACAAAATTGTATGTTATAGCATTTACCATAGTTGTCATTTAAGTGTCAGAATTTACCCCTTATTGTTGGTTGTCTTCTTATTTGTCAAAATTAATATGTGTCTACTGGCACTGTAGGATAAGCACTGTACTCCTAACCTAAAGGTCAGCAGTTCAAACTCACCAGTGGCTCCTCAGAACCCCCATACAGACACTCTATGAGTCAAACTGACTCTATGGCACTTAAAAACAAAAATATATTTCTAGTAAGTCATTTTCCCTCTGTTCCCTTCCTATCCCTCAGAATCATCAAATAATTTGGCTATCTGTATGTAAAGTTGTTCATAACATTTTATAAAAATGGTTTCAAACAATATTTTTTCTTCTTGTGACGGAAGTATTTCACTCAGCATAATGTCCTCCAAATTCGTTCATTTTTAAGGTGTTTCATGATTTATAATCATTCTTCATAGTTGTATAGTTTTCCATTATATGTATGTACTGTATTTTGCTTATCCATTCATTCAATTATGGCCTTCAGCTTCTTTCCATCTTTTTACTATTGTGACTAAAAAGTATTGTAATAAACATGGGAGTTCATATGTCTATTTGCTTCACTGTTGTCATGTCTGTAGGAAATATATCATGGAATATATTTTTGGTCATATATTATTTATAGTTCTTGATTTATTAGGAAGCACAATACTATTTCACAGTAGTGGAAATATTTTACAGTCCCATCAGCAGAGCCTGAAGATAAGTAAAAAAGTTTTGCTACAAAATTATAGAAACATTTTTAAACAAAAATTCAAAATGTGAAGCTATTGACATATCCTCCATCTAGGTCTATATACTTCAGAAGGCAGTGTTTCCATATCTGATGTAATGATGTAGGATAAGCACTGGACCAAAAATTCAGTTTGAATGGCACCTTCATGAACCTAAGCAAGTGTATTGCTGAGAAAACTTGCTGGTAGCCATGAATTGATCACAGAGACATGTTTAAGCATATTTTGTCTGAAATAAGCCTGTGAATGTGAACTGGAACCTTATTAGCAATACTTTTTATCCTCTTATATGTATTCCAATCTCTCCACAACCTCTCCAACATTTTTTTTCCTGCATTTTCCTTTTCTTCCTTTTTTTTTTTTTTTTTTTCACATATCAGTGCCATTTTTGCAAAGGTGTGATGTTATCTCTTTGTAGCTTTGACTTGCATCTCTGGTGTGGTGCTTAGGATGATAACCTTTGGACTGGTAACTAAAAGGTCAGTAATTCAACCCTACCAGACTCTTTGGAACACCCTATGCAGTGCTGTTATGATTTGGAATAGACTGATAGCATACAACAACAAAAATTGCTAATAATTGCAAGCATCTCTTCATATGTTTGTTAGTTGAATGTCTTTTTTAGTGAAATATTTGTTCATGTTCTTTGCCCATTTTTGCATTGAATTGTCAATTTGCTGTTGCAGCTAGGATATTGAATTCTGAAGAAATTACCCAGAGATGCCTAGAGAATTTTAGAATTCAATCATGAAGTGTAGGCATCTATTGCGATCTCAAGATGCTTCTTGTTTAGAGTCCATGTTATAACAAAAGAAGTAATAACATCTAACTAATTTAATTCCTTGCAATACCATCACTCTGAGTCCTCTCCTAATTCTATCCTGTATCATTGTAGTTCTGCTCTATTTCCTTCAGTTTAATTATATTATCCTTTTAAAAATAAATTTAATAAACTCATATGATTTACAGTGGAACTCTAGAATAACATGTTTTACAATTCCAACATGTTTATTTTTATTGCTTTTCTTTTCTTAATTTTCAGGACAATGGAGAAGAGAAAAATAAAATTGGAATCAATTCCATGGCATATAATCACCACCATCACCATTCTACAAAGGATGCTTAGAATTTTATTACTATTCCTGCTAGCTTTCAATATGTTTTGAATGCTCTTATTTTATCTTAAGTATTAGGTGGTGGTTATTTTCTAAATAACATTGACAAAATCACATTACTAATTTTGTTTTAATAATAAAAATTGTTATATTTCACAAATGAAGTTTTTTGGAAGGCATAATTTTTAATAAAGTAGACTTTTTAATAAGGTATATACTTTAGGATGAGTACTGGACTGTGAATCACAAGGTCCATAATTCAAATCCACCAGCTACTCCTCAGAAACCCTATACAGGGTCTCTATGAGTTGGAACCAATTTGGTGGCCCTTAACAACAACTTTTCATACAGTAAAATTTACCCTTTTTTGTATCCAGTTCTCCAAGTTTTGATAAATACCCACTATGGTATAACACTCACCTTAATCAATAAATAGAACAATTTCATCACCCTCATTTTTTCCCCTGTTCCTATTATAATCAACCATGCTCCGAAGGCTCAGACCTGACAGCAAATTAATTCTTTTCTGTCATAATGACTGTCTTCTTCTTAGCTTGTCTTTTAAATTGATTCATATACAATGTAGACTTTGAGCTTGTCTTCTTTCACTGAGTATAACACTTTAAAAATGTATACATGTTGTTTCATGCAATTTATTTTTTATTGCTGATGGGTATTTACTTCTATGGTATGACATAGTTTGTTTATCATTTACCAAATCGAGAGACATTTGAGTTGTATGAAGATTTTGTTTAATGAAACAGCTGTAAATATTCAAGTACAGATTTTTGTGTGATAAGAGTATGAATTTCACATTAGTAAATATTTGGGGTGAGATTACTGGGCAGATAGTAGGTAAATGTTTAATTTTATAAGAAACTGTCAAAATGTTTATAAAATGATACTATTTACATTTCTACTAGCAAGAATCAATCAAGATGTTCTCTCCTAATCCTATCAATCCTGGTATAATCCTATCAATCCTGGTACAATCAAGATAAGCTTTCTCAAGATGGCGGCTCTTGGAACAGCTGAGTGTCTTGATCCAGAAAATAATGACTTTCTGGATTCTCCTGCAAATTCCCCAGCTATAAACCCTCCGAACCTCCAAACATACCTTTA
>NW_006408654.1:7599556-7607896 GCF_000296735.1 Chrysochloris asiatica
TGAATAGAGGATTTCCTGTCATTTAAAATCTTACACTTATTGTTATTGAAAAATTCAAAAGTTCAATCACATAAGCTGTAACACACTGTATGTGACAAAACATAAACATAAAAAAACATCATGAGCAAACCCAAAGGAAAACTGATAAATTGTAAAGAGATATTAATAAAGCATATCATAAACCGAGATCTAACCTCTTTAAAATACAGCAAGTTTGTTGTTGTTTTTGGTAGGTGCTATCAGGTCGGTATGAACTCATAGTGACCCTATGCATAACAGAACAAAACACTGCCCAGTCCTGGGCCAACCTCACAATAGGTGCTAAGTCAGAGCCCATCGCTGCCACCACTGTGACAATCAATCACTCTGGGGATCTTCCTATTTCTCTCCGACCCTCTACTTTACCAAACATGATATCCTTCTCCAGTGACTGGTCCCTCCTGATAATATTTCCAAATATGAGAGACAAAGTATGACCATTCTGGCTTCCAAGATGTACTTTGACTGAATTTCCTCCAACACAGATCTGTTTGCTCTTTTGGCAGTTCATGATACTTTCAATATTCTCCTCCATCGCCATAACTCAAAAGCATAAATTCTTCTACAGTCTTCCTTATTCACTGTCCAACTTTCACATGCATATGAAGATATTGAAAATACCATGGCTTGGGTTCAGGCAAACTTAGTCCACAAACTGACATCTTTACTCTTCAACTAGTTAAAGAGGTCTCCTTCAGCAGATTTTCCTAAGGCAACATGTCATTTAATTTCTTGACTGTTGCTTCCATTAATATTGATACTGGTTGATCCAAGCAAAATGAAGTCTTTGACAACTTCAGACTTTTCTCCATTTATATGGTTCTTATTTATTGGTCATGTGGTGAGGATTTTTGTTTCCTTATATTGAGATGCAACCCAACAGTAAGTATTTTAAGTCCTCTTTGCTTTCAGCAAGCAAGGTTGTATCATCTGCATATTGAAGTTTATTAATGAGTCTTCCTCCAATTGTGATGCCCTTTTTCCTTCATATAGTCTAGCATCTTGGATTATTTGCTCAGCATACAGACTGAATAAGTATGATGAAAGCCTACAACTCTGGTGCTCATCTTTCCTAATTTTAAACCTTTCATTGTTCCTTTGTTCTATTCGAACAACTATCTTTGTACAGTTTCCTTATGAGTACAATTAAGTGTTCCAGAATCCTCTTAGTTCGCAATATTGTTCATAGCTTGTCATGATCCACACAATTGAAAGTTTTTGCATAATCAATAAAACACAGGTAAACATCTTTCTGGTATTCTCTGCTTTCAGCCAAGATCCATTGAATGTTAACAATGATATCCCTCATGTCATATCGTTTTCTGAAACTGGCTTGAACCTCTGTAAGTTCTCTGTCAATGTATGGTTGTAACCATTTTTGTATTACCTGTAGCAAATTTTTACTCACATGGGATGTTGTTTATGAACCATGGGTTGCCTCCAGTGTATATTGGGATGTGCATGGTACAGTAGACCTTCCAACATCATGTCTTCCCTACTACCAAGGAGTGTGAGTGGTTTGAAAGGTGATGGTAGTGATGGTCAGGTGTTGTCCACCATTGGCCGGCCACCTCTTTTCACCTGCCTTGGGCAGGGAGCACACATATACTCTGTCTGTCACCTCCTTAAGCACGCTGGGTACAGAGAGCTCACTAGCCCTGTATTCTTCCAATCCCACAACCCTGTATGTCCTCTTTCCCTCTCCTCCTCTGCCTGCCTTACCCCCACTGATCTCTAGAGCACCTTCACCTGGCCTTCCTTTCCGGCAATGTCCCAATAATTCCATTTCCAAACTGAGACATGCTGGACAAACAGGAGAAGAAGTCCTGTAGCTGGTCAGTCACTATCCCTCAAGTGGCATGGTTGTCACTGGAGCCTCACATATATCGTTCAGTTTGGTTAATCATGATGTGGGTAATTAAGACCTGGTTGTGGACCTGCATGATACTCAATCAGAAACACTACTTAAAAATTTTTCAAAAATTATCGTAAGTGTGAAAAATTTCAGATCAAGAGATAGTTGATAGTGAAGAGTAGAAGTTATTTATAAAATACTGTAATAATATCAAATCACATGAAAAAAGAAAACAAAATATTTATTGGATGATCAAGTTTATAAGATCATTGCAACAAACTTTTAAAATAATGTACATCATTAAATTTCATATTTAAAATATTACTTCTATGACATGAAATGCTATGTGAGGTAAGAATGTCCATTAGGATAAAAATATGGATATTTTCATTGTGTGGTTCTCTTAATAAGAATGATCAACGTGAGTAAGGAATTGAAATGAAGAGATGTCAAGGCCATTCAAAAGTGTTAGATTTGATAGCTGGGTTCCCCGTGTGGTGCAATGTTCAACTTGCTTTAATAACTGAAAAGTGCCATACCAGGACTCTTCCATGTGTACAGTCACCTTTTATGTTGTTTATAAAAGATATCTGCAATGAATAAGTCATTGGTCTAACAAAATTGTATCATACAATCTCTATCATTAGTTCTATCCCCAAGTTGTTATTTCCCAACTGTTGATTCTTCCTCTTTGCTTACAAACCTCATATTCCAATCATCAGTAATTATCAGTGCATCTTGGTTGCATTTTTAATCAATTCTGACAGAAGAAGTTGGTAGAATTCTTCACTTTTGTCATTACTGATTTTAGTGGTTGGTGCATAAATTCTAATATTAATGGTGTTAGCTGATCTTCCCTGTAAGTATATAGATATTATCCTATCACAGACAGAATTATAATTCAAGATAGATACTGAAGTGTTTTGGTGATAAAACATTTGGTGATAAAACATTCCTCTATAATTTTTATGTTCCTGACATGATTAACCATTGTTGTTGTTGTTAAGTACCATAGAGTCAGTTCTGACTGATAGCATCCCTTTATAGGGTTTCCGAGGAGCAGCTGGTGAGCATGAACCATTTACTTTGCGACTCAATGCAACTTTGCCATCCAGCTCATTAACCATACCAGGATTCCACGATTATCTAATTCAAAGTATATAATGCCAGTCCAGTTTAGCTCGCAAATGTTTAGAATATTGATCTTTATGTGTCCCATTTCATTTTTGACAATACCCAAACATTCTAGATTCATACTTTATACAGTTCTTGTTCCAATTATTAATGGATGTTTGTGTTTTTTTATTCTCATTTTGAGTTGTGCCTCATCAGCAAAGAAAGTCCTGAATGCTTTGTTTAATTTATGTCATTATGGTCAACACTACTTTGAGGAGGTAGTTCTTTCCCAATTGTACTTTGTGTGCTTTCCAACCTGAGGGGCTCATCTTTGGTGATTACATCTAACAATGTTCCATAACTGTTCATAATTTATTCTTCTTCTGGTGCTCCCTCTGACAATATTCTGCTGCTACTCAGATATTTTACTGTGGCTACACATTCAGAAGTACTCAGCCTCTTCTTCATAGTCAGTTTTTTGGTCTGGAAGCTGTTAAAATCTGTTCAGTATTTAAAATACTGGTGGCATAGCTTCCAGCATCACAGCAACATACAAACCACCACAGTATGGCAAACTAACAGACAAGTGCTTACCTAGTGTACAATCTTTCATTAAGGTATAAAAAAATCTATTACTGTAATGAAGTTGAATGACCTGAAGTCACATTCAAAGTAATTATTGAGTATCTACATGTTGTCATAATATTAACACAGCCTTTTTGGCTAATGTACTTTGATTTAAAATAAATTATCTTAAATGTATGTTTGATATACATAATATGTGCCTTTCCTTGAATTAGAAAATAGTCACCTTTCTTTGAAGCTGATGTAGGACTATGTCAAGTTGTACAGGTTGCTTTCAGCTCAGGGGTCCTTTGTGGCTTATTCAAAGCACAACTTCTTTACTCTTAGATGGTAATGTGGGTAATTTGGAATTACAGAGAATGGTTGTAAGGGAGAGGGAGGGCAGAAGAGGGGCTGCATAATTTAAATAAAAAAGCATGTCTTCATAGTCATTTTTTCACTTAAAATGTACTAATGAATATGGTATGAGCATCATTTAATGAATTCTTATGACACAAAGCACAATATAATATGGTCCATAGTATTTCATGAATATTAGGCCAGCCTTTTTCAGAACTCCAAAAACTCACTGGGGAGTAAGTTAGAGAATGCTGGAAATGCATTGGCTCTTGGAAGACCCTGGAGTTCCATTTCTTGAACTGTATAACGTTAGAAACTCCAAGTACCTAACTTGGTCCTAGGGATCCACCGATGACTAGGGAGAACTGGCTTCCTGCACAGCAGTGATGAGACAGCAGAACTGGGAATGTCAGACTGTGTTGATGTGTGCTAAGGGAACAATAAGTATCAAATTCATGGCACCCTCTGCACTTTCTCAGAATTCTCATTGTCTGCTTGGAGCTGCTTTTAGCATCTCTAAAACCATGCATTTTGTACAAATGTTATTTTCTTCACTTATATCCTCACTGTATTGAGAATCTGTTGGTATGTATCGCCCAGCATAGTGAGACACTATAACTTGAACCTATTTATTTTCTCTTTCCCTCTATGGAAATAAATCATATAGTTTAATTTATTTGAATGTAGTTCAAGTCATATTAGCTTTGTCTTTTTACCATGTCATAATAGCTATCAAAAAACTCCCATGGCATCCATGAGTGCTGTAATAAGCAAAGTCTCAAAGAATGATTTTAGATTACAGTCTAAAGGTGCACAAAAATAATTTTGGAAAACTATATTATTTACTTAATAGTCCATTCTTAGGCAGTTTAAAAATAAAGTAAATATCTAACACCATGAACCGTAGAAACAATTTGAATGTGCTAACCTGATCATAAATTTGACATATTGGGATATGCCTTTGCATTTTCAATATAGTATGTCTAAAATATTAATAAATATATAGATATAAAGTGGAATCAAAGCATTAAATATGGACACAATTCAATTCTGCATGACTTCATATCTGCTTTATTTTGATCATAGGATCTATCTTAATCAACTTTATGACCTAGGGAAAGCATTAGAGAAAAATTAATGTATTCAAAACCTAGGGACATCAGCCATGGATATTTTGAAATTAGAATAGAAAAGAAAAATGTGTTCTTTTTTTTACCTTGCTAATAAGCATTGCACTTTACAGCAAAGAAATTGCACACGCTATACTGGACAGTAGACAAATGCTTAATGATAATTAAATTGGACTGTTGCATTGTTGATTAAGTTATATTTAGATATAATTCATAGTTTCCAGTAAAATTATTTATTGAAACAAAAACACTTGAATATTTAAATCATCTCTAGGAAAAAAATCAAGAATAATTTAAACTTTGCCATTTAAACATGTAAAAAGGAAGAAAAATAACTTTGAACAGTTAGTTCAATTTTTCTTATTTATTTTTATTGTGAAATATTATTTTTAATGAATGTAGTAATAATCATTACTCAAAAATTAGTAAAGATACAGAAGAAATCACAAGGAATAATTGACAATCATCTATTCTCCTAGATATAAAAGTTAGGTACAGATATCTAGTATTAAAATACCTGTAACTGACAGTTCCTGATATGGTTTCTGCTAATGTCTAACTAAAATAATTGTGGAGAAAGTATCAAACACAACTCACAGCAACACTGACTGAAATCTAAGAGTGGTAGGTAATGCCTTTTAAGAACCTTGGAATATGGCATTGTAGATAAGCACTGGACAGCAAGATCTATTTGAACATCAAGGTTGTAAACCAAATTTACCAGCTGTTCCTCGGAAACCCTGTACAGGGCCACTATCAGTCATTGATGCCTAAGTTTTAAAAAGTCATACTTCACTAGCATTTTGTCTCAGGAAACAGAGAAGCACCGTTGGTCTGGAAAGAAAGTAAAATGGTGAGGGTGGAGGATATGAGGCTAAGGGATGCTAAAAAGAACACATAATTTAATTTGGCAGTGATGCAATATGTCACAATATATTTATAGAACATATTGGTACATGCATAGCTACTGAATGAAAACAAGTAATATGGCCCAATCTTCAGTTCCCTAACTTTCTGTCATCTGTAACCCCATATTCTTTCAATGCATGAAAGAATAAGGGTATAGTGCATTGAAAAATTTCCTCTCAAAAATGAATATGTCAATGTCTTAAACCCCAGATACAGTGAACGTCATCTTATTTAGAAAATGTGTTTTTGCAGATGCAATTAAATTAAGAATTATGAGATTCATGCACTCTGATCAACCAGGTAGACCCTAAATCCAATGATAAATATCTTTATAAGACACAGAAATAGAGAAAGCAGAAAGAAAAGAAGGTGGGGTGTAAAGATGGAGGCAAAACTCAAGACATTTAGCCACAAGTGAAGAAGCCAAGAAGCCAGACAACCACTACAGGTTTGAAGAAGTAAGAAATAATTCTCCCCTAGAGCATCCAGAGGGAATGTAGAGCTCCATACATTGTTTTTGGACTCATGGGCTGCAGAACTGTGAGGGAATAAATTTTTTGGTTTGTTTTTTAAGACTTCACATTATAGTAATTTGTCACAATAGCCACAGGTGAGGAGTCCATGTCCCATGGAAGGTAGACAAATGCATTCCCTTTCTTACTTCTTAACCCTTTCATCTCTTCCTTCCTACCTCTCTGCCTTCATCACGTCCTTCCTTTTGTTTTTGTTTTTCATCTTATCATCCACTTTCACTCTACTGAATGTTAAAAGCAAATAATTCTAGACAGTTTAGTATATATATTTTTTATTTTTTCATGTTTTTGTATTATGATATTTTTTTCAGAATCTATATTTTGTTGTTGGTAAGTGCCATCAAGCCAGTTCCGACCCATAGCAACCCTGTCTAGGGTTTCCTAGGAGCAGCTGGTGAGTTTGAACCACTGATTTTGCAGTTCAAACTGCCTTTGCAGTCCAGGGCATTAACCCACAGCGCCACACCAGGACAGTGAGAACAAGTGCATAAACCAACTAAACAATTTCTACAAGTCATGCAAACATCCTCAGTCACTTTTTCTGTGCTGTGAGTCCTCCATTAACATGAAAACTTATTGCCCCCTTAGGTTCTCATCTAGTCTTTTGAGTTGTTTTTGTTACTGCTGTTAAGTACAATTGAGTCGGTTCTGACAATAACGACTCTGTGCACAACAGAACCAAGCACTGCCCTGTTCTGTGCAATCTTCAAAATTGTTGTGTGCTTGAGACCATTAATGCTGCCACTGTGCCAATCTGTCTAATTAGGTATCTTCCTCTTTTTCGTAGCGTAGTGGTTACGAATCGGGCTGCTAACCTCAAGGTTGGCAGTTCGAAACTACCAGTGGTTCTGCGGGAGAAAGATGAGGCTTTCTGCTCCTGTAAAGATTTGCAGCCTCGGAAACCCTGTGCAGGGTCACTATGAGTCCGAACCTACTCCACGGAACTTAACAACAACAACTTACTTTAAAAAGCATGATGTCCTTCTGTAGGTACTGGTCCCTCCTGACACTGTCTAAAGTTTGAGGGACTAGGTATAGTCATTCTGATTTCTTATGAGCACATTATGGCTTTTATTCTTCCTTGACAAATTTGTTTGTTATGCTGACATTCTATGGTGCTTTTCGTATTTTTTTCAAACACCAGAACTCAGATGTATCCATTTTTCTATGGTCTTCTTTATTCATTGTCAAAATATCACATGCATACAAGGCCATTGAAAACACCATGTCTTGGGTTAGGTACACCTTAGTCCTCAAATTAATATCTCTGCTCTTTAACACTTTAAAAACTTCTTGTGCAGCGTATTTGCCTAAAGCAAAATGTCATTTGTTTCTTTCTTTTTTTTTCATGTTTTATTGTGAATTATATGATATTTTACATGGGAGAACTTTAGTTTTACATTCATTCCACTGTACATTGTTTCATTGCCATGGTTCCAATCCCCTCCATGCATCATCAACTGACCAAAGGGTATACCCTATAAACCTGCCCCCTACATTCCCCCCGCCCCATTCTTCAGCACACAGTCCCTCTCCCTCTCTGGATCCAAAGTCCTCAGCTGCTTCATCACTCCACATCATCGTCTCTACCTCCATCTCGGGCCTCGCTGCTTCTCTGGGTAGGGTCCCACTCTCGGCTCTTCTCCATTGATGGTCCTAGAGACTTCTGCTCCTAGACTGGAGAGTTAATCCCTCCCTTCCTTGCTACAAAAGGTCTACCTTTACTTTTCCAACCCTTACAATCAGTTCTGATAACAATCATTCACTATTGTATCACAAGTGACCCTTCTGCATTTCATTTCATCAGCTCCGCCTAGACAGATTGGATAGTACT
>NW_006408654.1:7612084-7614667 GCF_000296735.1 Chrysochloris asiatica
TCTTCATAGTATTTTGTTATTATCCTTTTGATTTCCTTTGGTTCCATTGTGACATCACCCATGTGGTTTCTAATGAGTGTTATTTGTGTCTTCTCCCTCTTTTCTTTTGTTAGGTTTGCCAATGATCTGTCGATTTTGTTAATTCTTTCAAAGAACCAGCTTCTTGTCCTGTTGATTGTTTCTATCGTTTTTCTGTTTTCTATCTCGTTTATTTCTGCCCTAATCTTTATTATTTCTTTTCTTTTGGTGGCTGTGGGTTCCCTCTGTTGGTCTGTCTCTAATTGTTGTAAATGCTATGCTAATGTGTTCATTTTAGTTCTTTCTTCTTTTTGGATGTGTGCGCGTTTATTGCAATAAATTGTCCTCTCAGCACCACTTTCGCCTTGTCCCAAAGATTTTGGTACGTTGTGTTTTCATTCTCATTTATTTCTAGAAACTTTGCGAATCCATGTTTAATTTCTTCTACTATCAAGTCACTTCAGCAGGGTTTTATTCAGTTTCCATGTATTTGACTTGATTTATTTGGTCTTCCTATTGTTGATTTCTAGTTTGATAACATTATGATCTGAGAAGATGCTTTGTAGTATTTTGATATTTGTAAGTTTACGTAGATTTATTTTGTGGCCTAAAGCATGGTCTATTCTGGAGAATGTTCCATGTGTACTCGAAAAGAATGTATATTGTGCAGTTGTTGGGTTGAATGCTCTGTACACATCTATGAGGTCCAATTGGCTGATTGTGTTGTTTAGTGTTTCTGTGTCTTTGCCAAGTTTCTTTCTGGTTGTTCTATCCATTTTTGAAAGTGGTGTATTAAAATCACCCACTATTATTGTAGATTCATCTATTTCTTTCTTCAAATCTCTTAGAGTTTGTTTTATATATTTTGGTGCTCTTTCATTGGGAGCATAGATATTTAATATGATTATTTTATCTTGTTCAATTGTCCCTTTAATCATGATATAATGTCCATCTTTATCTATTATGCTGGGTTTTCCTTAAAGTTTATTTTATCCGAGATTAGTACTGCCACTCCTTTTCGCTTTTTATTACAATTAGCTTGGTATATTTTTTCCTGTCCTTTGACTTTTAATCTGTTTTTGTCTATGTGTGTGAGATGCGTCTCTTACAGACAGCATATTGAAGGATCTTGTTTTCTTATCCATTCTGTCACCCTCCATCTCTTAACAGGTGCATTTAATCCATTTACGTTCAGTGTAATTATTGATAGATATTGATTAATTGCTGTCATTACATTTTTTGTGTGTGTGGTGTTGCTGCTACTTTGTTCTGTGTGTCTTTCTTTGTTGAATTCATGATTTTTGTGTTCTTTCTTGTGAGTTTCCTCCTAGTTTTAATGTTTTCATATTCTTCTTAGATTTTCATTCTCTTGATATGTTGTGAAGTGTTAATTTTCTTTGAGGTTGCCTTATAGTCCATTAACTTCTCTGTCCATTTATTGCAGTCTATTTTATTCTGTAATGGACCTGACCTTCTCCCTACCTGTTTACCTGTTATCCTACGTGTTTACCTTTTTTACATTGTACTTGTTTTGGTCATAGACTGACCTCCCAGAGTCTCTGAGTTTGTTCTTATAGTTTTGTTTTGTTAACAATTCTTCGTTCTGTTGACTTAATTCAGAAAGGTGCTGCCACATATGTCAATCTCTGGTCGTTGTCTGTTCTTGTTGGTTCTCAGTCCACAGAACTCCCTTTATGATGTTTTATAGTGCAGGGTTGGCTTTGATAAAGTCCCATACCTTCTGTTTATCCTGTAAAGTTTTGGTTACACCATCATATTTGATTGATAGCTTTCCTGGATAAAGGATTCTTGGTTGGCAATTTTTTTCTTTCAGGGTTTTATATATGTCTCCCCATTGCCTTCTCGCTTGCCTGGTTCCTTCTGAGAGATCTGAGCTTAATCTGACTTGCTTGCCTTTGTATGTGGCCCTTCTGTTTTCTCTGGCTGCTTTCAGAAGTGTCTCCTAATCTTTGAGTTTTGAGAGCTTGACTATGATATGTCTTGGTGATTTTATTTTGGAGTTTACCCTTCTTGGAGTTCATTGAGCTTCTTGTCTGTTTATTTTTTCGCTTTTCAGGATGTTGGAGAAATTTTCTTTCAGTAGTTCTTTGACTATTTCCTCTGTGGACTTGTGTGATTCTTCTTGTTCTGGAATGCCAATATTTCTTAAGTTATTCCTCTTCATGTTGTCCAACATGAATATTAGACCTTCCTCCGAATTTTTTATCCTTTTTTGTGTTTGTTCTTCTATCTTAGTGGTATTGAGAGACTTGTCTTCCAGCTCACTGATTCTTCCTTCCATCTCATCTATTCTACTCCTCTGCCCTTTCAGAGAGTTTTCTATTTGTCATTTTGTTATTTATTGTTTTGACCTCTTTCTGTAGGTTTTGAATTGTTTCCAATGCTGTATCTATCTTGTTTGATTGCTCTTGTAGCACTTTCCTGTCTTCTTCCTTATTTTTCTCAACTCCATTGTAAAGTGTTTTGAATCATTTTACAATCATTTTTCTGAATTCTTTCTCAGGCATTTCCAGGGTCTGCCCTCCTTCCAGAATGGAGTCCAGG
>NW_006408654.1:7615165-7619822 GCF_000296735.1 Chrysochloris asiatica
CAGAAGAAAATAATGCAGCACCAGCAAAAACAAGACTAAACACAGCAGTCTCTAATCACAAAAAAGGGACAGTGGGGTGGAGAAGAAAAAGAGGACGAAGAAAGAAAGAAAGAAAAAAAATCTTAATATAAGTATGTCTTTAATGTCCTAACTCTCTATCAGTCACTTCTGCCCTTCTCTCCTTGTTGTTAGGTGCTGTTGAGTCAATTCTGACCCATAGCAACCTTGTATAGGGTCTCCGAGGAGCGCCTGGTGAGCTTGAACCACCAACCTTGCAGTTCAAAAGGCTTTGCAGTGTGGTGCCTTAACCCACAGCGCTACGCCAGGACCCATCTCAAACCAGAGAAAAAAGACAGACAAAATCAGTGTCTCAGCTGGGACTGAGTGTGTGGGTTCCTGGCAGAGGAAACCGCCAGCAGTGAGGTTGGGTTGTGGCCACTCAGCTAAGCCCCTACCTCTATTCACCCAAATGGAGGTGGGCAAACAGTGAGCACACCTATTACCCAACACCAAAGAAAAAAATAAAATCGGAACCACACAAAATCGGCAAAGTATACTCTGCACCTTTCTTTTTTCCCAAGGTTCTTGTTGAGTGTTTCCGTGGCGTCTCTGCAGCCCCTATTTCGTCCCACCACTTGGTCTTGCCCAGGATGTGGGCTCAGGCCTCCGAGCCTGGCAGGCAGATTCAAAAGTACGTGATTTCCCACCTCAGCTCCAAATTCCACAGGCTATAATCCTTCAAACATTTAAGCTATTCCTATCTCTGTGGATCCGAGTTTTAGAGCTCTGTCTTGCCTCTTTTTTGCCTGGAATTCTGAGTTATTGCTGATGGTGACCTTCACTACACCTTCACCCTAGCTGCCATCAAGCCCTGCCTCATTTGTTTCTTAATGCTGCTTCCATGAGTGTTGATTTTGGATCCAAGCAAATTAAAATCATTAATAGCTTCAATCATTTTATCCATTCATTTATCATGAGGTTGTTTGTTGGTATAGTTATGAATATTCCTGTTTTCTTTACATTGAAGGGCAATGCATACTAAAGGCTTTGGTTTTTTATTTTCATCAACATTTTTAATCTTTGCTTTCAGCAAGCAAGTATGTATCAACTGCATATAGCAGATTGTTAATGAATCTTCTTCCAATACCTATGCCATATTCTTCATCATATAATTCAGCTTCTGAAATTATTTGCTCAGCACACAGAAAATTTGCTGAAACAGTAATACAACCCTGCCCCCAACCTTTCTTGATTTTAAACCACTCATTATCCCCTTGTTCTGTCTGAATGACTGACTACCTTTTGGTCTATATACAGGTTTCTCAAGAGCTCCATTAATGTTCTGGAAGACCAATTCTTCACAATGCTGTTCATAACTTGTCATGATCTACAGTTGAATATCTTTGCATAGTCAATAAATAACAAATAAACATCATTCTGATATTCTCTGCTTTCAGCCAAGACCCATTTGCCATCTGCAATGATATCCCTCTTTCCATGTCCTCTTCTGAATTGGCTTATGAATTTCTGGCAGTTCTCTGTCAATGTACTGTTGCATTCATTTTTTAATAATATTGAGCAAAATTTTACTTGCATGTAATGCAGATGGTAATATTCTATGATTTCTGTGTTCCACTGGTCACTTCTTTTTGAAATGGGCAGAAATATGAATCAGTTGGTCAGGTACCTGTCTTCTTGGCATAGATGTGTGAATGCCTCCTTTGCTGCATCAGTTTGTTGAAAGATTTTGATTTGTCTTATGTCAATTCCTGTAACATTGTTTTTGCCATGCTTTTAGTGCATCTTGGACATCTTCCTTTAATATCATTTGGTGGTATGGCGGTGGTATATGCTGTGGAGTCTATTTCAACTCATAGCAACCCTGTAAAGGATTTCTGTGGTTGTAAATCTTTATGGGATTAGAAAGCCTCATCTTTCTCTTGTAGAACCAGTGGGACTGTCAAACTGCTGACGTTGAGTTTAGCAACCCAACACATAGCCACTATGCTACCAGAGCTCCTTAGTATAATTTAATACCTCTTAAAATGATTGAACATTGACCAATTCTTTTTGGTACAATGATTCTGCGTATTCATTCCGTTGTCTTTTGATATGTTCTGCATCACTCAATATTTTGCCCAGAAAATCCTTCAATATTGAAAGTCAAACTTTGAATGTTTTCTTAGGTCTTTAAGCTTGAAAAATGCTAAGTATGTTCTTCACTTTTGAAGTTTTAACTCCAGGTTTTGGAACAACTAATTATAATATTTTATTTTGTTTTTGCTTTTTTGTTTTTGTTTTTTAGTTGCTATTTGAACATTTCTCTTCAGCTCTTTGACTTCCTCATATATTCCATTCCCTTTAGTTTCTCTGTGCTGGAGAGCAAGTTCCCGAGTTTTCTGACATTTATTGTTGACTTTTAATGAAATTTTGCTTTCTTCCTATTTGATATTCTAGATGTCAACCCTCAGTTTTTCTGTTCTTAGGTCATTAGTGTCTAATGCATCATATCTATTCTTTTGATGGTCTTTAAATTCAATTGGGATATGGTCAATGTCAAATTTTGGTTCTCTAGTTTTACTAGTTTTAATTTACCTAAGGCTGAACTTTCATATGAGCAACTGAAGGTCTGTCCTATAGTTTGTTCCTGGCCTTAGTTTGACTAATAATATTGAACTTTTTTACAGTCTCTTCCCACAGACACAATCAGTTTGATTTTTGTGTGTTCCATTTGGTGAGATCATGTATATAATCACCTTTTTGTTTTTCAAAAAGTAATGGCAACAAATAAGTCATTGGTCTTGCAAAATTCTATGATCTCCAACATCATTTCTATCACCAAGGCCATTTTTTCCAGCTACTGAAGTTCATCCTTTGTATACAGCTTTTGCATTCCAATCACCAGTAATTATCAGTGCATCTCAAATACATATTTGCTCAATTTCTGTTTGAAGAAGTTGATAGAATTCTTCAATTCCCTCATCTCTGGCTTTAGTGGGTGGTGCATAAATTTGGATAATAATGACATTAACTTCTTGTCATATGTAGATTATCCTCTCACAGATAGCATTGTACTTCAAGATAGATCTTGAAATATACTTTTTGACAAAAAGTGCAACATCATTCCTCTTGATTTGTTGTTCCCAACATAGTAAATCATATGATTGTCAGTTTCAAAATGACCAATACCATTCCAGTTCATCTCATTAATGCATGGTGTGGCACTGTACTATCAGCATTGGACTGCTATTCACAAGACCAGTGGTTCAAACACACCACTTGCTCCTTGGAAACCCTATTCAGGGTCACTATAGGTCAGAACCCAATCAATCACACTTAACAACAACAACAAAATCAATCTTTATGCATTCCATTTCTTTTTTGACAACTTCATAGTTTCCTGTATTCATAATTCATACATTCCATGCTCTAATTATTAATGGAGGTTTCCAGCAGTTTTTTTCTCATTTTGAGTAGTTATTCATCATCAAATGAAAGTCCACAAACCATTGCTTCATTCATGTCTACTTTGAGGAGGTAGCTGTTTCTCAATCATATTTTGAGTGTCATCAAACCTGAGGCTCCTATCTTCCAGTACTATATGTGATAATATTCTGTGGCTATTCATGAAGTGTTCATCTTCAGGTACTATACCTGACAGTATTCTGATGCTATTCATGAGGTTTTCATTGGCTCAACAGTCAGAAGTAGTCCACCTCTCCTTCCTAGTCTGTCTTAGTCTGGACACTCCACTGAAATCTGTCTTCATGGGTGAGCCTGCTGATCTTTAAAGTACCAGTAGTATAGCTTCCAGTATCATAGCAACATACAAATGGCTGTTTTATTGTTTTTTTGCTAGTCTATTTGTTTTTATTTTGAAAAATAGAGCTAACATTTTTAAAAGTTATTTATATTCACATGTATCTAGTTATATTTAAATAAATCAATAACGTTCTTTTTTTTTGCTTTTGCTTTCACGCCCTTTAATCTTTTTTTAATTTTTTTTTAAGTGTTTATTGTGAGGTTTACATGGGAGAACATCAGCTTTATACTCATCCTATCGTACTTCATTTCACTGTAGTGATTACAATCCCCTACATGCATCATCAAATAACTGCAAATGGTACACCACATAGGCCCACCCCCTGGCCGCCAGCACCCAGCCTTCTCCCTCCCTGAGTCCAGTGTCTCCAGCTGCTCCATCTGTCCACGTCATCGTCTCTGTCTCCATTCCTGGCATCACTGCCTCTCTGGGTAGGGTCCAGCTCTACATTCTTCTCACTTGATGGTCCCAGGGACATCCACTCCTAGAGTGCAAAATCAATCACTCTCCTCCTTTTGTCAAAAAAAAAAAAAAAAAAATCCACTTCTGTATTTCCTAGCCTCACAGTTAGACCTGATGGCAATTATCCACTATTGTACCACAAGAGTCTTATCCCCATTTCCTTTCACTAGCCTAGTCCCAATGGATTGGAAATCATTCAGTGGCAATTCTACCTTCCATTGCCCCATCTGGAACTAGGGTCCATCATGAAAGTTTGTAACCAGTCACTTCTTGCCTTTATAGGTCCCACCATTTTGGGTAGCCAATGTCTATGTTGCCCATCCCTGTCAACCCTGTGTGCCTAGGGGGTGGAAGTGATCTCGCTGTAAAGAT
>NW_006408654.1:7619922-7625974 GCF_000296735.1 Chrysochloris asiatica
AAAGCCAGGTAAAGTGGGTACTATGTGCAAGTATGGGTGTTCTTGTGCATATCCCCTCACTTCATATCAGCTGGACACTTCACTCTCCACTCTAGTCCTCTGTGGCCATGTCACTGCCTCTTGGTCCAGGGGTCCCTGGGTCTTGCTATACTGCTGGCCATCCAGTTCTCTACCCAGTTCACAGGGGTCTATTGACTGTGGTTGGGCTTAGCTCACAACTTCATTGCCCTTTTATCCCCCTCTTCCTTTACCAGTGACCAGCACTCATTGTCATCTACTTTTTTGATCTTTGCTATTATTGCTGATGTGAGATGGTATCTCATTGTTATTTTGATTTGCATCTCTCTAATAGCTAGTGATTGTGAACATTTCTTCATAAGTTTGTTGGCTGCCTGGATCTATTCCTTGGTGAAGTGTCTGTTCATGTCCTGTACTAATTTTTAAATTGGGTTATTTGTCTTTTTCTTGTAGAGGTGTTGTAGTTTCTTATATATTTTAGAAATGATGTGTCATTGCAAAAGATTTTTTCCCATTGTGTGGGTTCCCTTTTTACTCTTTTGATAGTCTTTTGGTGCACATAAGTTTATAACTTTTAGTATGTCCCAATCATCTATTTTGTCTACTTTTGTTTGTATAATTTTCAAAATGTTTGGTAGTCTGTTTATTCCCTATATTAGAGCCCTCACATTTGTCCCTAGTTTTTCATTGATGAATTTTATAATTTTGGGATTCACATTTAGGTCTTTAATACATGCTGAGTTGGTTTTTGTATAGGGTGTGAGGTAAAGGTCTTTTTTTAATCTTTTGCATATCGCTTCCAGGTCTGCCAGCACCATCTTTTAAAGAGAATATCTCTTCCCTATGTAACATACCTAGGTACTTTGTGAAAAATCAGTAGGCTATATGTGGATGAATTAATTTTGGTATTCTCAATTCTGTTCCACTGATCAATGTATCTTTCATTGTACCAGTACCAGGCTCTTTTGATCACTGTAGCCATGTAGTAGATTTTGAAATCAGGGAGTGAAAAGCTTCCAACCTTGTTCTTCTTAGGCAGTGCTTTACTTACCCTGGGTTTCCTTCCTTTCCATATAAAGTTTGTAATTGTCTTTTCCATCTCTTTGAAGAATGTCGCTGGAATTTGGATTGGGATTGTGTTATATGTGTAAATTGCTCTGCGTAGTATTGACATTTTCACAATGTTGGGTCTTCCTATCCAGGAACGTGGAATGTTCTTCCACTTTTGTAAGTCTCTTTTGGTTTCTTGTAGTTGTGTTTTGTAATTCTCTTTGTATAGGTCCTTTGTTTCTCTGGTTATGTTTATTCCTAAATATTTCATCCTTTGTGTGGCTATTGTAAATAGTATTGCTTTCCTAATGTCCTTTTCATCGCTGTTGCTGTTGTTATAGAGAAATCCAATTGATTTTTGTATGTTGATCTAATACCCTGCCACTTTGCTGAATCTTCCAATGATGTCTAGTAGCTTTTTTACTGAGTCTTTGGGGTTCTGTCTTCTTTTGGATGTTCACATGTATCACAATAAATTATCCTCTCAACAATGCTTTCTCCGTATGCCAAAGATTTTGGCATGTTGTGTTTTCATTCTCGTTTGTTTCTAGGAACTTTGTGAATTCATAGTTAATTTCTTCTTTTACCCAGTCGCTTTTCAGCAGGGTGTTATTCAGTTTCCATGTATTCGACTTTATTTCCTTAGTCTTTTGTTGTTGATTTCTAGTTTTACAGCATTATGGTATGAAAAAATACTCTGTAGTATTTTGATGTTTGTAAATTTATGGAGGCTTGCCTGGTGACCTAACAAATGATCAGTTCTGGAGAATGTTCCATGTGTACTGGAGAAGAAAGTATATTGTGCTGCTGTTGGGTTGAATACTCTGTACACTTCTATGAGGTCAAGTTGGTTGATTGTACTCTGTAACTTTGTCTAATATATAACTTCAGAGTCCTAATGCATTATATAAAAGCATACATAGTATTATGTGCCTTCAAAATGGCAAAGCACACATAGTATTATTTGTCATCAAAATAGCAAAGTAATTGGAGAAAGACTCATTAACCACTGCAATATGCAGATGACACAATTTAGCTCGCTAAAAGTGAAGGTGTCTTGAAGCACTTACTGAGAAAGTTCAAAGACAACAATTTCCTGTTTGGATTATACCTCAAAAAAAAAAAAAAAAAAAAAATTCACTGTAGTTAAACCAACAAGCAACATCATGATAAACAGAGAAAGATTGAAGTTGTCAAAGATTTCCTTGTAAGTGGATCCACAATCAACACCTTTGGAAAAAGCAGAGAAGAAATGCAATTACAAATTACATTGGATAAGTCTTTAAAAAAATTCTTTGAGATATTAAAAAGCAAAGAGTTCACTTTGAAAAGGAAGCCATAGTCAGGTCAATCACAATTCAAATGCATGGGAAAGCTGTACAATGAATAAAGAAGGGAAAAGAAGAATTGATGCCTTTGAATTATAGTGTTTTCAAAGAATGTTAACTACTGCAGTGAATGGTGTTCTGGTATGGTACTGTAGAATAAGCATTGAGCCACAAAGTCAGTTTGAACTGTAAGGTCCGCAGTGTAAACCCACCTTAGAAACTCCATACTGGGCCACTATGAATTGAAATGAACTCAACACCACTTAACAACAAGAATGAATAAATCTTTTTTGGAAGAAATAAAGCCAGAATGTGTTGAATTGTGAATGATGAGATTTGTCCCATATACTCTGGAAGGACCATTTCTTGGAGGACATCTGACTTAGCAGAGAAAGCCAGCAAAAAGAGGAACTCCCTCAATGAGATGTATTGATACAGTAATTACTCAAATACCACAACAACTGTCAGAATGGCTCAGGACTGGACAGTGTTTCATTGTGTTGAACACAGGGTTACTACAACTCAGAACTAATTCCATAGCAACTAATAACAATTACCACAATAAGCAGTTTAGTATGTTTTGATCTACATTCAATTGTTTCATTGGATTTGTTTGGAATTTTTTGCTATCTGGTAACAAGCAAGACTTATTTAGCTAATGTGAGAATGTTCGATTTTTTATTTATTACTGGAAATATTTTATAGATTATTTGTTGGAGCACTCTAGTAAATCCCTGGACTTTTTTGTGGGATTTTTTTTTTATAGTTGATAATTTTTATATATATATATAGTTAATAACTTTTCTGATGATTATCAGTCTAGTCATACGTTCTTTATCTTTGTGTTAAAAAAGTTAAAAAATTTAGTTCTGGTAGCGCAATGGTTACGAATCGGGCTGCGAACCTTAAGGTCAGCGGTTCAAAACTACCAGCCGCTCCACGGGAGAAAGATGAGGCTTTCTACTCCCTTAAAGATTTACACCCTCGGAAACCCTGTACAGGGTCACTATGGGTCGGAACCGACTCGACGGCACTTAACAACAACAACAACAACAACAATTGTTTGTAAGTTTATGTTCTGTTTCAAAACTTTTAGTGGAACCATGGATATTTAATATGCAGATTTCATCCTTCTGATCAACATCATCTTTAGTTCTTTTTGTCCAGTACCATAATTAAAGCTTGTTTTCCATGAATTAGACTTCTTGACTTCAGTTTATATTAAGTCTTCAAACACTGACACTTTCCTGTTTTCGTTTTGTAAATGTTAGTAGGTCTATTTTAGAACACTGCATACTACCTTCCATGTCATTCATCCTCTCCGTTCATATTTCTCTTTACTTCTTTCTCTGGGCTGGATTGTTTGTAATTTATTGAGATCTATATTACAGTTTGTCAGTAATTCGTTTAGTTGTGGTTAGCAGCAAATTCTGCAAATTAAATTAAGCTTACCATTTATACTCTTTTATGTTTTCATTTATCTTAAATTGCTTAAAGTACAGATATTAACAGTCATTTAATATTCTATTTCTGAAAATTATAATGTATGAAGTTGTAGAGGGTCTGTTCTTACTCTTTATTGCTTCTGCGGCTATTTTTATCTCCAGGTGCCTACTTTCCTCAAGCAATTTGTGAGGTTGCCTATTCACTGTCATTTTGTTTGAAATTTTTATATTGGATGACTTATGGCTATAGAGGATCTTTATCTGTTTCTACCATATGTGCAATATCTCTAGCAGCACAGAACCATTTAAAATCAAATTTTCTATTTCAGATATCCTAGGAGTCCTGGTGTGGTACTGTAGGATAAGCACTGAATTGCTAATGGTAAACTTAGTGGTTCAAACCTACCAGCTGCTTCTCAGAAACCCTATAAATGGTCACTAATGAGCTCTGGTAGCGTTATGGTTACGAATCGGGCTGCGAACCTCAAGGTCAGCAGTTCAAAACTAAAGCTGCTCTGCAGGAGAAAGATGAGGCTTTCTGCTCCCATAAAGATTACAGCCTCGGAAACCCTATGCAAGGTTGCTATGAGTCAGAACTGATTCCATGACACATAACAACAACAACATGAATCAGAACTGACTCAATGACACTAACAAGACCATACAAGTAGCACAAAATTTGGCATGGAATGTCATAATATCATGTTTTGTTTTGGGTGATTTTTCATCTTTTTTCTAATTGTTTTTAAAATATAGATAACATAATAGCATGTTGTGATCTATGATTTCTCAGGATAGAATCCAAATTTCAAAACAACTGAAATCAGTTAGATTACATTCTCTGACCAGAGTGAAATCTAATAAAGAGGTCAATAAAAGAATAACTAGGAGATACTCTTATATTTATTAATTTTTATATGAAGTTATATATGTCCATATTAATTATTCATCAGAAAGAAATTATAAGGAAATTTGAAAAAATTCCATCATCTTTCACTTACATTTCCTATAAATTTTTTGAAGCCGCCTCATATATATCTAATTTAGAAAAATATATTGGACTACAAGATTATGACAATATCTGTCTCCAAGACACAGAGAGGAGGCCTTTCTTAAAGAATATATACCAATTCCAAATTATACCAGTATCCAAAATGCACAGGTATATACTGGAATAAAAGGAAGGTTATAAAAAAAAAAAAATGAGGTAATTTCCCAAAGTTATAAATGAAGTAATTTAAACCTGGAGAATGTTGAAGAAAGGAAATAACAAATACAAGAGCAGAAATTAATGAGGCATAACACAAGATAATTGTTTGCTTTTTTACAAATAGCAATACAATAAATAAACACAGTGACAGTAATCAATTAGAAAAAATAAAAGACATGAAAATAATAATATCATGAATGAGAACGGTATTCTTACAGATAAGGCACCAGGTGGGATAACAGTGTTTCATGTGTGCCTCATCTTTTACCTAGCTATATGATTGAGAGGTCATGACTCTAGTCTGGTGCTTCAAGTTAAACTATTGTTCATTTGATCTAGAATTTTTCTATTTTTTTACACATCAAGTAAACATTTGGTTGGTTCCCCATCTACTTTGCATTTAGGAACACCGACCTAAGTAGCAAATGTCATAAATCAACACAAGTCAGACTATTATGATTACTACTTTGATTATGCTATGCATTAAGGTAATAGTGCCCACCTTGTCTTTGTTGATGAAATACTGCTACTTGACCCCCACCACCCTGCAATCCAATTATTCCTATTGTTGTTAGGTGTCTTAATTTAGTTGGTGCAATTGAATTCCCACTGTCAACTCTGACTTACATAAAATCACAGTAATCACAGCAGTCTTCAAGGAACCTGGGGCTCCATCACAAATGTTTTCCTCATTGTTGTGGTAAAAGGTGTATTTTCTGGTCATTCCATGTGTGGGTTTATTCTGATAAATACACTCTATCATGTCAAATTCCCAAAGCCTTTGGATTCCTTCTGCTATAGAATACCAAGGCAAATCTGGTACTTCAACTTGATGTGCTGTAGGCCACTGTGGAATCCATATTTCAGTGAACAAATAAACTATTAGATATTCTCTTAACTTCTTGAGCTAAAATACTGGATGAAGAATCTCTGTTTAGTGAATGCATATTAATAAATTCAGACTGATCCAACCTAATGTTCCTTGTAGCTTTATCCCACAT
>NW_006408654.1:7626164-7628248 GCF_000296735.1 Chrysochloris asiatica
CCCCGGAGCAGCTGGTAGTTTCGAACTGCTGACCTTGGGTTCACAGCCCGAGTCGTAACCACTACGCTACCAGAGCTCCTTATATATATATATATATAAGTTTTATTGTGAATTGAGTGATGGTTTACATGGGAGAGCATCAGATTTACATTCATCCTATCCTATTTCATTTAATTGCAATGATTACAATCCCCTCCATGCATTATCATTCAACAGCATTGCTTCTAATCCCTCTGTTTTTTTGTTTAATTGTTTTTTTTTTTTTTTGCATGCGCACCAAAGCACTCAGGAATATATAACCATTCAACTAACCAAAGGGTATACCCTGCACACCAGCCCCTCAGCCATCAGCACAAAGCTCCTCTCCCTCCTTAAGTCTAGAGTCCCTAGCCACTCCATCTCTCCATGTCATTGTCTCTGCCTACATCTCTGGCATCACTGCTTCTCTGGATAGGGTCCTGCACTCCACTCTTCTCCCTTGATGGTCCCAGGGTCCTCCGCTCCTGGACTGCAAGATCAACCACTCCCCTCCTTTTGTTACAAAATGTCTACCTTTACATTTGTAACATTCACAATAAGTCCTGATAGCAATTATTCATTACTGAACTACAAGAGTCTTATCCCAATTTCCTTTCACCAGCCCCATGAAGACAGGTTGGAAACCACTCTGTGGAGAGTCTACCTTTCCCTGAACCCTCTAAAGCTAAGCTCCCTCTTGAAAACTTGTAAGCCAGTCACTTCATGCCTTTGTAGCCCTCCCTTAGCCTCAATGTTGGGTAGCCAACGTCTAAGTTGTCTATCCATGTGAACCCTGTGTGCAGAGGGGGTGGGAATGATCCTTGCTGTAAAAATTTGTTCCCTCTTTTAAGCTACTACATCCATAGGTATCAGTGAAGTTCATCATATTGTAGCTGATTATTCTTTTTTTCCCTCTTCTTTTTAACTCTAGTCAATTTCTGATCATACAGCCATTGAAGCTAGGTCAAAAAGGAGCTATCTGCAAGTATGGGCATTCTTGTGCATCTCTCCTCACTTCATGTCAGCTGGACACTTCATTCTCAACTCTATTCCTCTATGACTATGTCCCTGTCCATAGGCTCAGGAGTCCCCAGGTCTCGTTATTGATGTTGTTGTTAGGTGTCATCAAGTCAGTACCAACTCATAGCGACCTTATGCACAGCAGAATGAAAGATTGCCCGATCATGGGTCAACCTCACGATCGTTGCCATGCTTGAGACTATTGATGCTTCCACTTTGAAAATCCATATCAATGGGGGTCTTCCTCTTTTTCTCTCCACCCTACTAAGCATGAGATCCTTCTCCAGTGACTGGTCCCTTGTGACAATATGTATGAAGTATAAGAGACAAAGTTTGGTCATACAGTCCTCCAAGGAGCACTCTGGCTGCCCTTGTTCCAACACAGATATGTTTGTTCTTTTGGCAACCTATGACACTTTCAATATTCTCCACAAACAGCATAACTCAAAAGCATCAATTCTTCTATGGTCTTCCTTCTTCACTGTCCAGCTTTTACATGCATATGAAGTTACTGAAAATATCATGGCTTAGGTCAGGTGCACCTTAGTCTTCAAGTTGACATCTTGCTCTTTAACACTTTTAAAAGGTCTTGTACAGCAGATTTGCCTAATGCAATACATTGTTTGATTTCTTGACTGCTGGTTCCAGAGTGTTGATAGTTGATCCAAGAAGAATGAAGTGTCCTTGACAACTTCAATCTTTTTTTCGGTTGATAAGAATATTGTTTATTGGTCCAGTGGTGAGGATTTTTGTTTTCTTTACGTTGAGATGCAATCCATACTCTTTGATATTGATCAGTAGATAATTTAAGTCCTTTTCACTTTCAGCAAGCAAGGTTGTATCACCTGCATATTTCAGGTTATTAAAGAGTCTTCCTCCAATCCTGATGCCACTTTTTTTTTTTTCATAGAAACCAGCTTCTCAGATTATTTGCTCAGCATACAGGTTGAATAAGTATGGTGAAAGAATACAACCCTGTCACACACCTTTCTTAATTTTAAACCATTCAGTGCTCCCATGTTCTGTTTAAACAACTGCCTTTTGGT
>NW_006408654.1:7628884-7634065 GCF_000296735.1 Chrysochloris asiatica
GACTTTTTCTTCAGTTCCCTCAGCTTGAGAAATGCTGAGTGTGTTCTTCCTTTTTGGTTTTCTGACTCCAGATCTTTGCACATTTTGTTGTAATATTTAGCTTTATCTTCTCAAGCTGATCTTTGAAATTTTCTGTTATTCTGCTGGCCAACCAGGTCACAATTCAGGTTGACAAGAGTCTATTGAATGTGGTCATCCTTAATTCACAGCTTATTTGTTGGTTTTACCCCACTTTCCCTTATCAGTAGACCAACATGGTCACAGAAAGATTATGTGCCTTCTTGTGTATTCCTTTGAATTACAATATTGGAAAGGGGTTTTACCTGAGGGGATTTATTGCTTGCCTTGATGGCCCCCCAGCCAACAACTTGCTTGTTCTTGTAGTAGTCAATCAGACTGCCATTATTGTTTTTTTTATTTTTCCTGCTGATCTTTCTTTCGAGAAGTATCTTCTGTTCCTCTATCTGCTCCAGGATGGTGTGCATGTCATTTCAAGTGGAAATTTACCAACTCAGAAGATTCTAGATGGGGATAAGTATTCCACCTATGGTTTTTTTTTGCAATGCAAAGGCTCCACAGGAAGCCTCTTTCATTGGGCAAATTCTAGCCTCATTTTAGGTATTACAATCAGTCATAGGCTGAAGATGGGCTTACAAGCTTTCTATGGTGATGTTTCTGTCTATTTCTTACTCTCCTTCTCAAGATTCTATTTTACAATAAAAGACAAGGGAAACCAAGATTCATAAGACAGTTAAGCATCTTAACATTATTTCTCTTCTTTTACCCATTCAAACCATGCCTTAATACCTGCATCACAGAGCCCTGTTTTTCCAAGGTTGAGCATACATCACTCTTTACCTCTCTCCCACTTAGCCAGCCCGTGCAAATATGCCTAAATGTGTTCCCATCACGTTTGTTTTTCCATTCCCCTCCCCCTTGTTATGCATTGCCCACCCCAATACCCAAACTATCATGTGTATATTCCCTACCCTGTGCTCTAATTTCTCCTCCCACCCCTCACCTCACCTCCTACACCCTAGTAACCAACAAATAATTTTTTTTTTTTTTTTGCCTTTTTTACTATGGGTATTTTTTTCTTAAGCTTTTATAATAATGGTCCTATGCAGTATTTCTCTTTTTATGACTGATTAATTTCACTCAGCATACTATACTTAAGGTTCATCCATGTTATACAGTGGCTTGCAGCTTCCTTGTTATTCTTCAAAGTAGCATAATATTTCATTGTGTGTATGTACCACAGTTTGTTTATCCATTCTTCCATTGGTGGATACTTAGGCTGTCTTCATCTTTTTGCTATTATAAATACAGCTGCTATTAATATTGGTGACTATATATCTACTCGTGATATGGCTCATATTTCTTGTGGATAAATACCAAGTAGAGGGATTGCTGGATCATAAGGTATTCCCAGTCTCTCCACATCCTCTCCAGTATTTATTGTCCTCCCTTGCCAACATTTGTTGGCCTCTCCTTTTTTGATCTTCACTGTTATTGCTGGTGTGAGATGATATCTCATTTGTTTTGATTTGCATCTCCCTAATGGCTAGTGATCATGAACATTTCTTCATATGTTTTTTGGCTGCCCACATCTCTCCCTTGGCGAAGTGTCTGTTCATGTCCTGTGCCCATTTTTAAATTGGGCTCTTTGTCTTTTACTTACACAAGTATTCAATTTTCTTACATATTTTAGAAATTAATTCCTTGTCTGATGTGTTGTTGTAAAATATTTTTCTCAGTCTGTAGGGTCCCTTTTTACTATTTTGGTAAAGTCTTTTGATGCACATAAGATTTTAATTTTTAGTATGTCCTGGTCATCTATTTTGTCTTCTTTTGTTTGTGCAATTTTCACAATGTTTGATAGTCTGTGTGTGCTTTGTATTGGTGGTGGTGGTGCTATGCCATGGAGTCAGTTCTGACTCATAGTGACCCTGTGCAGTGTCTCCAAGGCCATAAATCTTTACAGGAACAGAATGTTTCACCTTTCTCCCATGGAACCACTGGTAGTTTCAAACTTGCTGACTGGTGATTGGAATGCAAAGGTTGCGAACAAAGAGGAAGGATCAGTAGTAGGAAAATATGACCTTGGTGATAGAAATAATGCTGGAGAATGCATGATAGAATTCTGCAAAACCAATGATTTGTTCATTTCAAATACTTCTTTAGTCAGCATAAGAGACATGGACCTCACCAGATGGAATACACATGGACCTCACCAGATGGAATACATAGAAATCAAACTGACTACATCTGTGGAAAAAGATGATGGAAAAGCTCCATATCATCAGTCAAAGCAAGGCCAGAGACAGACTGTGGAACAGACCATGATTGCTAGTATGCAAATTCAAACTGAAGCTGAAGAAAATGAAAACAAATCCACGAGAGCCAAAATATGACCTTGAATATATCCCACCTGAGTTTAGAGATCATCTGAAGAATTAATTTGATACATTAAACACTAAAGACCAAAGACCAGAAGAGTTGTGGAATGACATCAACAACACCATACAGGTAGAAATCAAAAAGTCATTAAGAAGACAAGAAAGAAGGGAAAGGTCAAAATGGATGTTACAAGAGGCACTGAAACTTGCTTTCCAGCATAGAGATGCTAAAGCAAATGGAAGAAATGAGGAGGTCCAAGAGCTGAACAGAAAATTTCAAAAATGAGTTCGAGAAGATAAAGCCAAATATTACAACAAAATATGCAAAGATCTGGAGTCAAGAAAACCAAAAAGAACATGCTCAGCATTTCTCAAGCTGGGGGAACTGAAGAAAAAATTCAAGCCATGACTTTTGTTATTGTAGGATTCTCTGGGAAAATTATTGAAGGATGCAGAAAGCATCAAAAGAAGATGGAAGGAATTCACAGAGTCACTGTACCAAAAGGAAATGGTTTATGCTCAACCATTTCAAGAGGTAGCATATGATCAAGAGCCAATGATACTGAAGGAAGAAATCCAAGGTGCATTGAAGGAATGGCAAAGAACAAGGCACCAGGACTTGATGGAATAAAAATGGAAATCTTTCAAGAATGTGAGGAACACACGAGGTACTCATTTATCTATGCCAAGAAATTTGGAAGACAATTATCTGTTTGACAAATAGGAAGAGATCCATATTTGTGCCCATTCCAAAGAAAGGTGATGCAATGGAATGCGGACATCATGGGACAATGTCTTTGACATCCCATGCAAGTAAAATTTTACTAAAATTAATAAAGAAACAGCTACAAGCATACATTGACAGAGAATGTCCAGAGGTTTAAGCCAGATTCAAAAGTATCCATGGAGCGAGGGATATCATTGCTGATATCCAATGGATCTTTGCTGAAAGCAGAGAATATCAGAAAGATGTTTACCTGTGCTTTATTGACTACCCAAAGGCTTTTGATTGTGTGGATCATGAGAAGCTATGGACAACATTGTGAAGTACGAGTATTTCTGAACACTTACTTGCTCTCATGAGGAATCTGTACGTGGACCAAGATCCAGTTGTTAGAACAGAACTTGGGAACACTGAATGGTTTAAAATTAATAAAGATGTGTGGCAGGGTTGAATTATTTCACCATACTTATTCAACCTGTATGTTGAGCAAATAATGCGAAAAACTGTGTTCAATGAAGAGAAACGTAGCATCAGGTTTGGAACAAGACACGTTAAGAACCTGCAATATGCAGATGATACAACCTTGCTTGCTGACAGTGAAGAGGACTTAAAATATTTACTGATGAAGATCAAAGATCACAACCTTTAGTATAGATTGCATCTCAATGTAAAGAAAACAAAAATCCTCACCACTCGACCAATAAACAACATTCTTATCAATGGAGAAAAGATTGAAGTTGTCAAGGACACTTTATTCTTCTTGGATCAACTATCCACACTCAGGGAAGCAGCAGTCAAGAAATCAAACGACGTATTGTGTTAGGCATATCTGCTGCACAAGACCTTTTTAAAGAGTTGAAGAGCAAGATGTCAGCTTGAAGACTAAGTTGCCCCTGACACAAGCCATGATATTTGCAATAACCTCATATGCTTTCAAAAGCTGGACAGTGAATAAGGAAGATGTAGAAGAATTGATCCTTTTGAGCTATGGTGTTAGAGGAGAATATTGAAAGTACCATGGGCTGCCAAAAGAACAAACAGATCCGTGTTGGAAGAAGTGCAGCCATAGAGCTTGTTGGATGCCAGGATGGGCATACTTCATCTCTCATACTCAGACATTGTTAGAAGGGAGCAGTCGCTGGAGAAGAATATCATGTTTGGTAGGGTGGAGAGTCAGAGAAAAGATGAAGACCCCCGTCGAGATGGATTGTTAAAGTGGCAGCATCAATGCGCTCAAGCATAACAATGATCATTAGGTTGGCCCAGGATTGGCAGTGTTTCATTCTGCTGTGCATAAGGTCGCTATGAGTCGGTACCGACTTGATGGCACCTAACAACAACAGTAATGTCCTTTTCAGCACTGTCATTATTAGTATTGAGTAATCCAACTGAATTCTGTATGTTGATTTTGTACCCTGACACTTAGCTGAATGTTCAGTAGTTTTTTTCCTGAGTCTGGGGTTTTCTATGTATATGATCATATTGTTTGCAAATAGAGATTTTTCTTCCTCTTTAAAAAATTGGATGCCTTTAATTTCCCTAACTTGCTGTATAGCTCTGGCTAAGACTTCCAACACAATGTTGAATAGGAGTGGTGACAAAGGATATCCTTGAAAGGTTCCTGTTCACAAAGGGTAGGTTTTCATTTATCTCCATTGAGAATAATATTGGCTATTGGGTTTGCATATATGCTCTTAATTATTTTGAGGAATTTCCCTTCAGTTCCTACTTTGTTCAGTGTTTTTTATCAGGAATGGATGTTGGATTTTGTCAAATGCCTTTTCAGCATCAATCAATATGATCTGCTGGGAACAGCATACGCAGACCCTGGGTTGATCAGTGGCAGCCCCATTAAACCACCTCTGAAAATAATCAGTTTAACCCAGATGCTCTTCTTCCTCCTGAAAGTATATAGGAATATTAAGAACAATGTAGCATTTTAGGTATAGATAAAGGAAGCCCGGTGCCTGAGATCTTGCTCACAAACAAAAGTTTGCAAAGTGTACAGAGACAGCTTGGCTCCTTTCAGGAACCTTGCTTTATGTTATGTATCCTTCG
>NW_006408654.1:7634250-7656911 GCF_000296735.1 Chrysochloris asiatica
AATCCCTCCCTAAAAAAGAGAATAAAAGGCTGAGGTAGAGTAAATTCTGCAGGCAATGCTGTGCAATGCTAGGCAAAATGTTTGCAGATCTGTCTACCTGCCAGCTTGCATCATATCTGTGTGTCTGTCTTTTTTGCATATATTTCGTCTCTCTCTTTCTATATCACTTTCGCCGCCAGATCTCCCTTCTTCATGACACCCACACTTCCTTGTAGAGGCAGGACCCCGACATAGGACCTCGACAATGATCATGTGGTTCTTTTCCTTTTTCTTATTTATATGGTGGATTACCTTGATTGTTTCTCTAATGTTGAATCATCCTTGCATCCCTGATATGAATCCCACTCGGTTATGATGAATTATTTTTGCTGTGCTGTTGGATTCTCAACAAAATCCTAGCCAACAGAATCCAACCATATCCTTCTCTAATTTTGATATGAGGGTTATACTTGCTTCATGGAATGTTATTAGGAAATTTTCCATTGTCTTCTATATTCTGGAATAATTTGAGTAGAATTGGTGACATTTCTTCCATGAATGTTTGGTAGAACTCACCAGTGAAGCCATCTGAACCTGGGCTTCTTTTGGTTAGGCATCCCACATTCTTAATGGCCATTTTCACACATAGTCTCCATGTTTATGTTTTGTACATGTTATATATATCAAGCTGTTCTTTGTGGAATGTAGCAAACTTTTTCCTGAGTCACAATTGGTAGTTAATTTTGGGGGAGCTATTGGGGTGCTGTGGGTTAATGCGCCAGACTGCAAAACAGTTTGAACTGCAAAGTTGGCGGTTCAAGCTCACCAGCTACTCCTTGGAAACTCTATACAGGGTCGCTATAGGTCAGAAATTGACTCGATGGCACTTGACAACAACAACATTGGGACTTCTAGCATAGTTATAAATATAGATGCAATATTAAGTGGGCGTTTTGTTTCCTGGGAACTTTCAGCAGTCTCTTTTAAGATAATTCCCCAAATGTTGCCCCAGGTGATATCGCAATGATTTTTCAGGTACTTCAGGAGGGACCAGTCACTGGAGAAAGATACTATGTTTGGTAAAGTGGATGATCAGAGAAAAGGAAGAAGACCCCCATCGAGATGGATTGGCTTAGTGGCATCATCAATGAACTCAAACATAGCAATGAATGTGAGATTGGCCCAGGACCACTCAGTGTTTTGTTCTGTTTTGCATAGGGTCATTATGAGTCAATATCAACTCGATGGTACCTAACAACAACAACAACAACTTAATTAATCTAATCACTAGAGCCTAAGAGAGCTGGTTCTGTTGGCAGAAATGATTTAATGCAATTTATGGGCTGTATGTTAACAGCTTCTTGAGTATATGCCCTTATGTCCTGGTGTTGCACTGTAGTTGACACACTGAACCGATAACCACAGCAAGGTTGGCAGTTCAAATTCACCAATCACTCCTCAGAAATCTTATACAGTGTCCCTATGAGTTGAAACCAACTCAACGGCACAACATGTTTTCATGCCAATAACAACATGTCCTATCCCAAATTTCAAGATCCCAATTCTTCCCAATCTATGTCCTCACTTTAACATCAGACACCATTGGAGGTTGAGATTTCATCTGGTTTAATTCAATCACTCCTACAATAAGACTCTGGATTTCGTTTTCAGCAATATCAGTCCTGGTGTGGTGCCTCAGAATAAGCACTTATGGTTTGAACCACAATGATGGCAGTTCAAACTCACTAGCCACTCCTTAGAACCCTTATATAAGATCACTATGACTTGGACCTGACTCGACAGCACTTAACAAGACACATGTGGAAAGTTTGAGGTATTTTACGTGGTGCTTGTACTGTGCTGCCTTAGCCTTGAGCTCATCTCTTGCTTTATCATTTGCTCTATTGAAAGTAGGATCAGCCAACTTGATTCTCTATACTGCTCATCCTTACCAAATTGCAGAAATATATCAAACACATGATCACCCAGAGCCGCACTTCTCTCCAATGCATCATCTACCAGTGGTAATACTTGCATATTACTATTGCCACCTTATGCTATAGATTAGCAGTGCCCTTACCCTATTTACTACTGGAGGAAATGTTATCAGTGTCTTTTAAATTAGTCAGAATGGAGAAGTAATTTAAGAAAATTCCTTTCAATTGATTTTCTGCTCATAGCAGATCTCATCACAGAAGCGATTACATTATCTAAATCTCATCTTGGAGGATAACTACATCTCAACTGCCAAACTATTGAGAATCCTGGCCTAGTCAAGTTCACACAAAATGTAAACTGTCATAATGTTAAAATATTCATTGTTTGATAGTGACTAAGGGTAGGAGGGAAGGGAGAGTAATTCATTGGCTAGAGGGTTTTGTTGTTGTTAAGTGCCTTCAAGTCAGTTCTGACTCATAGGGTCCTTGTATAGGGTTTTCAAGGCATGGCTGGTAAATTTGATCTACTGACCTTACAGTTCAAACAGACCTTGCATTTCAGTGCATTGTCCCATAGAGGCACTTCAGGACCAAAGCATAGACACATGTTAAATTGGGTGAAGGGGAAGTCAATGACAAAAAGGGGACTGGCAAAACAATGATGATGAGGATAGAGGAAGACACAAGGAGGAATGCTACAATTAAAGAGAATAGAGGTAAATCCTGCTATGTATACAACTCCACTACACTAATTTTGAAGGACTCTGCTTCTGATGAACAAAATAGCATTGCAGCTGCCTCCCAAGTGGCACCGATTAAAGTCAGGACAATCTCCATAACTCCACCCTTTGGAAGCGCACCAGAATTGTACCCAGGACCACACTGCCTTAAATTCCCCAGTCAGTAAGAGACGGGCGGACTCTTGGTCTCTCGTGACTTTGAATGCCCCAGATTTACTCAATGAACCTGCGTGCTGTTGAAGCCAAGTTTCTCTTCTCGTCTCTTTTTTATTTCTTACAAATCTACTTGTAGATACTTGGACAGATACACAGGCTGAATGAGTGCAGGAGGAGAGTCGGAGTAAACCCACAAATATGGAAAGTTTTGACAGCGGATACTTGTATTGTATATGTGTATTTACCTTTACTGTAAACCTATCTATGATTGTGGTGAAGCATACAAGGAGCAAATTTATGAGAATTTATTGATATTACTACACACCTTGAGGGAATGAGTTTCTAGGACTGGAGACTCAGAACCATATTCTTGGGGACACATGTCAATTGGCATAAGATACTCCAAAAGCATGTTTTACAACCTACTGTTGTGAGTAACTCCTTGAATCTTATGAGTTGGACTGCTAACCTCAAGGTCAGCAGTTCAAAACTACCAGCTAGCTATTCTATGGGAGAAATATGAAGCTTTCTGCTCCTGTAAAAATTCACAACCTTGGAAACCCTATACAGGGTCTCTATGAGTCAGAACCAACTCCACGGCACACAATTACCACCACCACTGAGATCTTAAAAGTTCACAAGTGGTCAACTAAGATACAACTATTGGGCTTTCCCTGTGTGGAGGAAAGAAGAGAGATAAAAACTGAAGACACTTGGAATCAGTTAACCCAATGGACTAATGGGACACTTGAACACTACTCTCTAGGACCATGAGACTAGAAGAATTAAATGGTTGTAGTCTAATATTGAAGACTATTCTGAAAGGGATAACATTCGAAGGTCTTAGATAGAGTGACAGACACTGTTGAACAAAACTCAAAATTATATATAAAAACAACAACACTGATCTTACTGGCAGAAAGAGATTAGAGAAATCTGACACTATGATCTTTGGTCACCCTTCAGCTATAGGACTAAATTCATCCTCATGGCTCAATTTTCAGACAAGTGGTAGATAGGTATATGGGAGATAGGTATATAGCAGGGAAACAACACAAGTAAGGTATGCTCACCGTGGGATGGCCAACCCTACAAGTACAAAAGAGCAGTGTTTGCCTAAGGAGAAAGTTCAGAAGGATTTGAGGGATGGTGGATGGAAATAGAATCACAGGGAGGACGTGGTTTAACTGATGTTACATGGAGGGGATTGTAATTACTGAAATCTAATGAAGTATATTATTTGTTGATTGTAAAACTGATGATCTGCTCTGTAAACATTCACTCAACTCACAATGAAATTGTTGAAACAGAAAATACATGGCTTGAGTCAAGTACCCTTTAACCCTCAAAGTGGAATCTTTGTTTTTAACATTTAAACAAGATTTTATGAAGCAGATTTGTACAATGTGCTACATCATTTGATTTTTTTGACTGCTCTTTCTATAGGTATTAACTGTGAATCTAAGTAACAAAAAACAAAAACTTTGTTAAATTCAGCCTTTTTTCCATTTATCATGATGGTGTTTATTGATCCAGTTATGAGGACTTTCATTTCTTTATCTTAGATGCAATCTGTAATGAAAGCTATATTTGGTCTTCATTGGTAAGTGAGCTATGTCCTCTTGACTTTCAGCAAACAGTTGTTGTGTCATTTAAAAAGTTATGGCTTTGTGTCAACTTGACTAGACCAGGATTTCCAAAGCTTTAACAGTTACAATGTGTTTATTCTGTCACTCCATGGTGATTAAACCTAATACAGGCATAATTAACTCTGTGGTGATCAGCTGTAAGCAGCCAACCAATTCACAGGATATTTCCTTGATGGTGTGATCTGCTCCCAATGTAATACTATAATACAGGGGAGACTCTTTCTTCCTCTGGGGACCTGGCACTCCACAATTGTAAACTATTTCCTTGATAATAAATATATTTTTATTGACCTTGCAGTTCAAACTGACATTGCAATCCACTGCATTAACCTACAGCCCCACACCAGGACTATATAAATATATATATATTTATAGTTGTCAAGTGCCGTCGAGTCGATTCCAACCCATAGTGACCCTGTATAGGGTTTCCAAGGAGCAGCTGGTGAGCTTGAACCACCAGCCTTTCAAACGGCTTTGCAGTCTGGCGCATTAACCCACAGCACCATACATATGATTTGATTCCTATTTATTACATCTGGCAAGGTCCATGTGCATAGAAGCTGTTTATGTTGATTAAAAAAGGTATTTACAATGAATACATTGTTTTTATTTCAGAATTCTATCATGTGATCTACAGTATCTTTTCTATCACCAAGACTTTATTTTCCAGCTATCTAACCTTCCCATGTGTTTCTAATTTTTGTGTTCAAATCACCAGCAATTATAAATTTATCTTGATTGCATGTTTGGTCAATTTCAGACAACAGAAGTTTGTAAAAATCTTCAATTTCTTCATCTTTGATATTAGTGGTTGGTAGATAAATTTGAATAATAGTTATATTATCTGGTCTTCCTTGTAGGTACATGGATATTGTTTTATTACTAACAGTGTTGTATTTTTGGCCAGATTGTGTAAGGTTCTTTTTGACAATGAATGGTAGGTCATTCCTCTTTAGTTTGTTTCTCAAGTAAACCTAATGATTGTCTAATTCCAAATGACCAATATCAGTACATTTCAGATTACTAAACATAAAATATCAATCTTTATGGCTTTATTTCATTAAAAAATATTGTTTTCAATTCACCTAGATTCATAATTTATACATTCCACATTCTGACTGTTAATGGATGCTTGCAGTTGTTCTCATGTTGATCCATGTCACATCAGCACATGAAAGCTCTGAAAGATTGATTCAATCCATGGAACTAAAAATGACTAGTTTGAGGAAGCAGCTATTCACCAGTCATGTTTTTCCTAGCTTCCAGCTTATGGGACTCATCGTTCAGCACTACGATTGTGGTGCTCCTCATAAGGTTTTCAGAGGACAATTTTTTTTTTTTTTAATTTTTAAAATTTTTACCAAGTCCTTTTTTGTAGTCTGCTTAGTCTAGAAGCTCTACTGAAACCTCTCCATGAGTTATACTGCTGGTATTTGAAACCCTGGTGGTATAGCTTTCAGAATCACAGAAACACAGAATCACAGAAACACCACAGTTCAATAAACTGACCGATGAATGCTAGGCTATTCTGCTATATGTATATTAGTTGACAATTTAAAACAAAGAAATTCAAATTAATTTTTGGCACTGTTTAGAAAGTGGTGGGCATTATATGAGAATGTTGATTTTATGATTCTTCTTTTAAACTAAAAATGTTTCCCCTCTATATAGATTTATGTGCTTGATATATCAAATAGTAAAAAACGCTTTGAAAAATACACTTAACCACATATTTTCAGGGTAAAATGAACTTTCCTGTAAAATGCAGCCATAATTTTGAAATTTTTCTGACGTATTCAAATATCATAACTCACTCTTTAAATTTCTATGCAAGTTGAAAATTATAATGATATATATGCAAATGCAATTAAGAGTGCTCATACATGCAAATAACCAGAACTTCCAGCTTGATAAACATTTCAGTAACTCCATAACAAGGATGACATTTATTAGAAAAGGACTGCATTCTGCTTCTTAATGCAAATTATGACTTCAAATAATTTATATATGTATTTTGATATGGAAAAGAGATCTATCTTTTACAGGAGTCCTTCATACTTCCTGCAACAAAATTCCTGAAGAAGGGAGTTAAGAAGAGTTATTTTTTTGATTAATTTTTTTTGCACACGAGAGGACAAGCTTATTTGCAATTAATTTAACTGGTTTTATTTAAAGAAATTTTGTTTCTAAAATACATCCTGTGACTTTTTTTTTCTTCTACTTTTTGAAGTAAGATATTCATCATGATGATGAACAACAATAATAAAACCTTAAAATTTTGGATTTCACTTGTGACATAATGAGTGGTGAATCTGCTCACCTAAGAATAAGAGAACTTATATTATTTTTCTTTGCTATAATTGTTGCTAGATATTGGCCCTGTGTGAGTATGTAATCAAAATACATTTAATTCAGGAACATACGTAATAGAACAAAGGGAATGGCTTCATACACACTTAGGATTTTGCCACGTAACATGCTCATCGGTTATCATGATGATTTACTAATAGTCTGTTATATGTGGAAGCAGTAACAGAGTTTTCCCAGGAGTAAACTCTCACTACCCCTAGAAAAACAAAATATAAAATTTCAATATAATAATTCAACTGTACTGTAATATATGAAACTTTCTCCGAGAGATACAATGGCATAGTCCTGGAACACTCAGCTATAAAATGAAGATGCAGATGTATGAAATGCAGCATAGTGTCATTCAGAAGTGTGACAGGTCAGCCTTGTAAAAACAGCAAATTTGAGTTCATCAAAGAAAACATGAGCAGCACCTCTGCAGATGGTAGGTAGATATGATGTCTAGCCAACACAAATCTAGTTCTGACTCAGTGTTCTGTTTTAGAAATTGTCTAATAGTCTTTATTTAAACTCCAAGTTCATCAGAAATTGTTCATATAGTTTTATTTCGTGGACTGTTTGCCTACAGGTGGAAATTGTCTTCTTCAGATCATTGCAACATGTGGGTCTTCATGAAATATCCATTTACAGAAATCTTTATAATATATCAAGCATTTATGTGATTTATGTTGCTGTTATTGTTAAATGCTGTTGATTCAGGTCTGACTCGTAGTAACCCTGTATAAGGTTTCTGAGGAGTAGCTGGTTAATTAGAACATTCCATTAATTCTGGGACAGAATTAAGACTGAGTTTCAAACTTTAGATTTCAAAACAGTTTCTGGCAAAATCTCATATCACCAAAACAAATATCCTCTGGCATAGATCTAATGAGCCACTCAGCTAGATTATCTGAATGACCACCCTTCCTCTGCTCCTGATATCTATGCCAAAGAATACTCTGTCTGCATCTATTTATTTCCTTTTCATCCTTAGTTAGATTTTTACTTTGCAGGCATACTAGAAACTGGGAAGTACTATCTAGTTCCCACTGCAAAATGAAAGACATTCCTTCAACTACTCTGAGTGCTATCAGTAGATAGTCCTCAGCTGTCAACCATATTAGAAATTTATTTTGACTGAATGTAATACTTAGGCTTCTGTGTAAACTTGACTACGCCAGGATTTCCTGAGGTTTGGCAGTTGAGATGTGTTTATTCCCATGGTGATGAAACCTAATACAAACATAGTTAACTCTATGAGTAGATATGAGCAGCCAATCAATTGAAAGGATGTTTTCTTGGAGGTGTGGCCTGCTCCCAGCCAATCAATTGAAAGGATGTTTTCTTGGGGTGTGGCCTGTTCCCAATATAATGGGCACTCAGGAAAGGCTCTCTCATTCTTCAGCGGTGAACCTGGGATTCTGCAAATGTAAGCCATTTCCTTGATAATAAACTTTTCTATTTATATATATGTATATGTTTCACTGGTTTTGCTTCTCTAGAAAACCCAGCCTAAGACATGTGGTACCATAAGAGTGGGGTTCTAGAGAAACAAAGTCATAAGGATGAGATTTCTAAATCGCTTCTCAAGTCTGACAGATTTTAAAGGCAGGGATATAGGGTGGAAGCATGTCTGATCTCTACTTCATAGGAACCAGCTTTGGCTGACTTTGAACTGAATTCTGTTTCCCCCTGTGAAGTCAGAGGAAGTCAGACATGTTCCCAACAAGGTTTTGCAGTTGACTTTAGGAGCAGAATTTATTACAATGATTCTAGACTAGTGGAAGCATGAGGTTTTGTAAATAAAGAACCAATGGGAATGACAAGTGAAAATTCTGATTTATAGATGATTCGTTTTGAATGTTACCTATAACGGCTGCAAGTAATGTAGGGGATAAAATACTTCAGCTGAGGGGAGATCAGCAGCTTCTAAATTTACTTAAAGCAGATGTCCTGCTGGTTGTACTTGATGGCTAATAGGCAGCAAGGGTCTGCTGGATCCATCCTGACAAGGGCTCAAGGCCATATGCATATGAATGAGGTTGGTCTAAGAGTGGAAAAGAAAAGATTGAACTTGAGTATTTTTAAAAGGTTTATGTGTCTTATGGATATTGGTATCTCCTGCACATTATTATAAAATACACATACTTGTGTGATGGAAATGAATATTGGGAATTATGATTATAGAGATATTTTAAGCCCACTTTCAGCCATTACTTGATTGGATATGTTCAAAGAGGAAACAGAATTTGCCTTTGTAAGTTATGGATCCTTAGGTGGAATCCTAAGCCCCATCTAGAGAATTCATAGTTGGTATATTTGCATTTGAAAAGATATGTACACCAACTCAGAACTTCTCAGAGAACAGGAATTCATGATTGAATGAAAAACCTGCAGTAAAAAAAAAAGGAGTTTGGACTTTTGAATTTCAACAAGCTATTTACCTAAGAGACATAAAGGCCAGAAAAGTCTGCCCATTAGAGAAAACCCCCTTCTAAGATGGAACATTAAATGGAACCAGTGAGCAGTCTAGTATGCTTTCGTGACCACATGGGTCCATTTTTTATTGTTGTTGTTAAATGCAGTAGAGTCATTTCTGATCCATGGTGACCCTATATAGGGTTTCTGAAGAGCTGGGGGAAGTGTAGAAGACACAGACTGAGTTTGAACATGTTCTATTGCTACCCATCTACCTTGAGACGAGAGAGAGAGAAGAGGAAGGGCCAGCTAGTCTGAAATTTAGGGAGTTGTGTGAACTCCTGAGCCTAGGGCACTGACCTTGTTGACAGTAAAGGGGCCAGCTGGTCTAAAGTTCAGGGAAATGTGTGTGAACTCCCAAACTTGCAGCTGGTACTCTACAAATTTGATTAGAACCTGACCTGATTGAAGATAAAGATGTTTGATACTGTGAGCAAGTGTAAATTGCTACAATTTGATGAACTGGTCTTTTACTTATGGATGCAATTGTCTAAAATTCCAACCTGAATGGAAGATTTTTCAGATTAAGGAATATGTTTGTTTCCTCTGTGTACTGGGGAGATAAAGATGGATAATTTAGATATTGGCTATCAAAAATTAGGTGTGAGGGAAAGGGCTATGAAGGCATGAGATCACTGGCTTACACGTTTTCATGGCTGTGCTTAGTTTTATAATGAGGGGCTATGGTAGAATCCCCACTGCCTAGTTTTCTTCTTTTCTATATGGCTCTTTTGAAAGGGGGTAGGGGATGATGCTGATAGGATTTTATTATCTCAATTTTGATTAATTGTTAGTAGGATTAATTGTAATGATCAAAAATAATTGTTGAGGATGTGTAACTGCATTGGGGGAGTTATTTTATTTCAGTAACAAAGGATACCAGGACCATCCAAAAGGAAGAGCATGAGTGGAGTATGGGCTCTCTGTCTGGAGAAATGGTGATAGCAAAGACAAAAACAGTGGTGATGGCATGGAAAGACAGAGCAGTTGTGGACTCTAGGCCCATGGATTGAGTAAGACTGTGTGCCTATGGGCAGGAGTTTGGCTTGAAAATTTTGCCATTTGGACATTTCATTAATATATATTTTCGGGTTTTTTTGTATGTGTGCACCAAATATTTTTGCTTTGGTCATTTGTGAAATATACATATAAATGGGACCAGTCAGTTGAATGTGTTTTAGTTACATCATGTTAAGTGTGAGCATGATTTTATAATTTCTTTATTTAGGGATTATGCCTATAGTTTATAGGTATCAAGTTCTCAACAGTGGACTCTATTAGTTAGGGTTCTATGTTAACTTGACTAGTCTATGATTTATAGTAGTTTGGCTATTGAGATGTACTTATTCCCATGATGATGAAATCGAATACAGGCATAATTAACTCTAGGAGTAGCTATAAAGAGCCAATCAATTGAAAGGATGTTTCCCTGGGGGTATGGCCTGCTCCCAATGGGCACTCAAGAAAGTCTCTCACTCTAAAGCTAGGACTCTACATTTGAAAGCTATTTCCTTGAATATAAACTTCTCTTTACAGACAGCTAGCTAGAAAGATAGATAATAGAGAGATATGTCCTGGAGTGGCACTGTAGAATAATGTACTGGATCACAAAGTCTGTTTGAAATTAAAGATTGGTGGGTTAAACCCACGAGTCACTCCTCAGAAATGCTATACAAGATTGCCATGAGTCAGAACCGACTCGATGGTACTTAAAAAAACAAAAACAAAAACAAAAAACAGCAATATATGTTTTGCTGGTTTTATTTCTCTAGAAAACCCAGCCTAAGACACTGAGTGAGTGGCTGTGCTCAAGAATATTTGCTCTTGCTGAGGAAACCCAGAGCTAAAGAATGATTAATACAGTGGGGAATCATAAGACAAAAAATTTGTGCTTAACTCAGAATAACTGAAGGAGCATTCCAACTTTGAATTCCCTGAAGATATGACTGAAGACTTTTTAAAGAATCTGCAAAAATGCAACTTCTCTCTTTTACATTCATTTTTACTTTTCTGTCATTTTCTTTATATATTGATAAAAAAAAAAAAAGAACATTTCTTGATAAATTTCATTGTGTTAATCTTAGCTTCATGGCCTTTTCCTGAGAGATGTAGGATTGAGGATTCCTGGTGACTCAAGACTTCCCTTTGACCTAACCAACAGTTTCTTACCAGTGTGAAGAAGTCTGAGAATCTCCCTACACAATCATCCTTGTGTGCTTTGTTTTCTAGTTGCTCCCCAAAGGAGCCCTAGTAGTGTAGTGCATTATGAGCTGGGTTGTTAACCACAGGAGAGTTGTTCGAATCTACCTGTCACTCTGTGAGAGAGAAGACTTTCTAATTCCATAAACATTTGTAGCCTTGGAAACAGTAGGGTCACTATGAGTCAGATTCTTCTCAGTAGCGTATAATTACCACCACCACCAGAGTGCCCCCATGTTTGAAAATTCTATTTTTGCTTCTTGGATCTTATAGCCATACAATTTACTGTTTATACTGTTGTAGTAAATGCTCAGTTCTTATACAGTAAAATGCTCAGTTCTCATACATCAGGAAGCTTCCTGATACACATCCTCTGGAAAAAGATTAATGCTTTCCACATTGAAAAGTACAGAAGTAATAGGCAAAGAAGGTTCATTTTAGTTTCAAAGTCTGAGAAAGTTTCAAAGCTTATTATCAAACCTAAGATCCATTTTTCTCTGTATTTAAGATAATATCAAGCTCATTGCTTCCATGAACAACTGCCTCTTTTTCTAGGAGACCCGAAAAATCGTAAGGGTAGTTAGCTACCATAACTGAACATTTTAATCAAAAATTCTATAAAAACAAATCTTGATAAAAACAGGGAAAATGCAGACCAGCATATCAAATTGTCATGGACTCTAGAGTTTTGGAACCAGGAAGCCTGAATGAATACCTGAAACTAGTGTCATGAAGTAGTCTTTAAGCCTTAAACTAAAAATATCCTCTGAAGTTTTCTTAAAGCCTTCTTTAGGGTTTTGCTCTTTCAAGATCTATCTGCATAGGATCAGAATGACAAAAACTCACTAGATTAGATTGGAAGCTTTAGGGTTAATGTTAATGTAAGAAGAGCTCAGAAAAGGGAGCTCTGGTAGCGTAGTGGTTACAAATCGGGCTGTGAACCTTAAGGTCAGCGGTTCGAAACTACCAGCCGCTCCGCGGGAGAAAGATGAGGCTTTCTACTCCCGTAAGGATTTACACCCTCGGAAACCCTGTACAGGGTCGCTATGGGTCAGAACCGACTCGATGGCACATAACAACAACAACAACAAGGTACCAATGGTTACATCCCTATATTGTTCATGTGGCAACTGGTGAATTGATGTATGTTTTGCTGTATATATTCCCAACAATAATAAAATAAATATATTTTAAAAATCTAAAGTCAAAGACATTTTGGACAGTTCTTAGTGACTTGTCTTGTTGTTATTAAATGCTGTCCAGTTAGTTCTGACTCATAGTAACCCTGTATAGGGTTTCTAAGGAGTGGCTGGTGAGCTTGAACCACTGAACTTGCAGTTCAGATCAACATTGCAGTCCAATGCATTAACCTGCAATGCCACACCAGGACTCTAGTTTCTAGTGGACAGTTGAGTAAATCATATTGCTGCTTGTTGTATTCATTCAGAAATATTGTGATTGATTCTGGAAGGCTGAAGAATTCAGGGGTAAGATAAGGTTGTCTGTCTGCAGTAGGGTTGGAGAAGTGTGAAACGGGTATTGAGAAACTGGAGATTCTGAGAAGGCTTTTATCTCAATTAAAGAAAAATGGAAATATTTTAGAAAAGTTTAACTGCCTACCTAGGCACATTACATAATTAATCACACATTCAATCTCCAAAGAAGAACTTGTGCCAAAACAAAGGCAAAATAAGCAAATAAGAACTGTTGAAACAATCACTTTGTCCAGAATATGATCATCCTAACTATCAGCATGACTGATTAATCTTAACTACAGTGTACATCAGAAACCACTCTGAGGACTATTACAGGAATGAAGGAAAGCAGCCATACATCTCTTATGAAAACAACTGATAACTACTGCTGGAAAAATTAAGAGTGCCTGTTAGAGACACTAAGGAGGGTTAGTAAGGACAAGAGCTAAGCAAGGAAGTTCCTGAAATTCTGCTAACTCCTGTAAATCCTCCTTTCCTTTTTACCTTAGGGATGTAGATCTGGAAGATTACCTTTCCCCTGACCTCCTTTATATGATTACACAATAAACTCTCTGAGTCCTGTGGCATATTGGCTATATTGGCAGCAGGTGATTAAGATTTCTTTTCTGGTTACAGGGGCTGAAGAAATGATGTAGGGATTTTGATACTTTAGAGACTTCATTTTTCTTATGTCTCTCCAAGCACTTTTTGGTGAGTTTTATATCAGATCCAGAATTCAGAGAATCAGTAATTTACCTCAGATGTAATATGGGTTAAATGGAATTTTGTAAGCAACAACTACTCAATATAACATCATATGACTCCTTTGAGGAAAAAAAAAGATACTTAGAATCCCAACTAACAAAACTACAAATAAAATTTTATAACGCAACCTGTCTATAAGCTTGGGCTTGTGAACCTAACTAAAATAAATACATCTTTTCTCAGAACACAAAGATGATTTTTAAAGCATTTTCTTTATATTTCTGAAATGTTTTGAAGCAATATAGATCCCATGGAGTGTTATGAGATAGTTCTTCTCTCAGGTTAATATGTTTAGTGTGGGTTGCTATTGTAGCAAAATAAATGACACTTTAGTATACTGCCATTTAGAACTGCAAGAGCAAGGCCATAGGTTTGCTTTGTAACATATGTCTCAACCACACAGTAGAAAATGAGTGTCTACTCATTATAGTTGGCTTTAAAATAAGATTACAATGAGAAAGGAAGCACACTGTTTAATAGCCTCTTTAAATTAATGTGATGAATTTGAAATAAAATTACAAAATAGAAGTATGAACTTTCTCTTTAATTTATTTGCAATTAAAATTTTGAAAACACAAAGAGTACCTCATTTCCAGTTTCTGGTTTTGACATGTAACATCTTATAGGTGGTACCATGGATTCTTTCCTGAAAACACTGTATTTAAATAAGCCCCAGCTCATGAATTATTTATATTAAAGAAATAGAAAACACCTTTAATAACTGTGAGCAGTTATTGGTGAGTTTTGGTTCAACAGGCATGAAATCCTAGGACATGGGTTGTGAGTTATAGTACTCCAGAGGTTTACTCCATTGACAAAACCTGATGTTTCCAAAAATAAATGCCAATTTCATATTCAGTATCCTCCTTTGTTATGTATGCTTTTTAATGCATTTTGATGTTTCCATCTCTCAAGTATTGACATGGTCCACGTTTAGAAAATACTATCAAATTCACCAAGAAATCAGAAGAAAAAAAAAACCATACAATACAATACAATGGGCAAATAAAGACAGATCGATGCACAGTTGAATACATTTTAAATAGACAGCAGGCATTTTTTATTTTAGTTAATATTATGAGTGTAAAGGATATTTTCTCCTTTCCATTGAGATGACACATAGCCAACTAATTATTTCTGGTCAGTGATATGTGATAAGTAAAGATGCATGTCGCTCTCGGCCAGCCTAATTTATTATTATGCTCAATTTTCTGGCCCTGTCTTTCCACACATAGACCTGGAGATGCTGTGGAATAAATACTGGGCTGCTAGTCACAAGGTTGGCAGTTCAAGCCTACCAGCCTACACCATAGAAGAATGATAAGACTGTCTGCTCCCATATGATTGCTGTCTCGGAAACACTATGGAGACCTCATGGATCACAATCAATTGAGCTTTCTCCCTGGCTAAATGACTTTAATCTTGTATGGCTGATTATTCAAGGAGCGCATACATCCTGGTGCTGTTGCTTTCCCTATAGGCATGTCTGTTATTTGATTGCAAGCTGAGTCACAGGAATGAATTAGGTTCCAGGATTGAAAGGTGACTAAAGCCATAGTCTTAGGGGCCCTACCAGCCTCTATCACACCAGCAAGCTTAGTCATTTTGTGTTTTTGAGTTTTCCACATTTTTCTCCTATTCTGCCTAGGATCTCTAATTGTGATACTTTTCAAATTGGTCAGCACTATCTACTTCTTGTGGCCTCAGGCTAATGGTCATGTGGATCATCAATCATTGTATGCCAATTTTGTTTCCCTATCTGTCTTTGATTTTGTTCTATCTTGCTTGCTTTAAATGTGGATAGACCAAGAGTTGCAGGAGCTATTTACCAGAGTAGCAAGTAGAACATTGTCTTTGTGAGTTACCTTATGCCAAATGACTTTGATGCCCATCACTTGAGACTATGTTCCCAAGCCCACAGATTCAACAATTTATTCACTATAGGTGTTTGCTTATGGCTAAAACATTTTCATAGTTTTGTCTCTGTGTTCTCTGTTATATATGAAGTAGCTTCAAGAATTTCATAGAAAAATGCAATTAAAAATGAAATTAAAAAAAAGGTAATGAAATTTTTCCACAAAAATTTATGAAGCCCCTAATTCTTGGATATATTTGCAACACATTTTACTGTGTATGTAAAAATGTTGTTGTTGTTGTTTTTAAGTGCCCTGGAGTCATGTCCAATGAATAGTAATCCTGTATAGGCTTTCCAAGGAGATGCTGGTGGGTATGAACAGCTGATCTTGTGGTTAGCAGTCTATGCTTATCCTACAGTGCCACACCAGGATCCCATATGTAGAAATATTCTCTGTGAAACCTACATATTTTCATATGGGTAGGCTCATTTACCTTCCTACACCTGTTGAGACTGTGAGTCTAATATATTCACTCATGTAGCTGTTGTTAAGTGCCATTGAATTGGATCTGACTCATGGTAACCTTTTTTAGGGTTTCTGAGGAGTGACTGGTGGGGTTGAACCACCTATATTGTGGTTCAAACTGACCCTTCAGTTCAAACCAACCTTGCTGTCCAGTGCTTATCTTCTGTTTTCTTAGACTAGTGTATTCCTCCCAGTGTCTTCTTTTGCCTTGATCATTTAGGACAAACCTCACCATTATTATATACTTTATCTGAAGTTAATATATCAGGAGATTTGGTGGCTGTGTAGTTAAGTGTGTGACTGCTAACTTCAAGACAGGCTCCTGAAATCTACCAGCTCTTCCATGGGAGAAAGATGAGGCTCTCTGCTCCCATAAAGACTGACAGTCTCAGAAACCCTAAGCAGCAGTTCTGTCCTATAGGGTTGCTATGAGTCAGAATCCACTTGATGACTGTGGAGTAGGGCCCTCTAGTTAGTGATTTCTCTCTCTTCTCTTTTCCTGGTAACTTTCAAAGAAATTTTCTGTCTATATAAAAAAGTTTTATTGCCTTTTTTACATTAGTGGTCTCATGCAATATTTTTTAAAGAGTACTGGTAACACACTGTAGGATAAGCACTTGACAGCAAGGTCAGTTTGAGCTGCAAAGTTGGTGGTTCAAACTCATGGTCACTATGAGTTGTAACCAACTCAACAGCACTCAACAACATCTCTTTCCCATTTCCATTCAGTTATAGCAGGAGTAGATTCACTTCAAGGATCTCTACTGATCTATTGTATCAATACCAAAATACCAGATTATTTTGACTAGTATGGCTATATAGTAAAGTTGGAGAAAGGTGAGGCTTCTACTTCCATGAAGATCTACAGCCTCAGAAATGCTATGATTTTGTTATTAGGAGCTATGTTGTCAGATCTGATTCATAGAGACCCTTTAGGCTTTCAAGGAGCAGTTAGTGACTTTGAACCTCTGACCTTGCAGTTCAAACCAATCTTAGTCAAGTGCTCATCTTACATTGCAATACCAGATTGCTATTAGTCTGAACCGACTCCATGGTATACAGCAGCAGCAGCAGCAGCTGTATAATTGTAGGTTTTGAGGTCAGAACATGAGATAAATGATGCTACACTGAGGTTGAAAGAAGTGCAGGATTTTTTAAATGTAAAAGTTAGGATATATTCTGTAAATCTTCACTCAGTTCACAATATAAGGTAAAAAAAGTGATATGTTTTGCTAAAAGAAAATAGTTTTGCTGTAAAATAAAAGAGACTAGTTATTACAAGATAAGATTAGAACATAAAATTAATTTAGAAAATAGATAGTAGTGGAGGTTTAGACTAAGTCATAGATGGTCACAAGGCAGTTAAAGAGAGATGCTAAAAAATGAAGAGGTGAATATGTTCATTTTTTCTAAGAATAATGATATGATCAATGTACAGCACCACTACTGGTCTGTCAGTGTGCCGTATTGTGGTGGCTTGAGTGTTGCTGTGATTCTAGAAGCTATGCCACTGGTATTTTAAATACTAGTGGGGTCACCCAGGGTGGACAGGTTTCAGATGAACTTCCAGACTAAGACCTACCTAGAAGAGGGAGAGACAGACTACTTTGGAATATCTAGTCACTGAAAAATCTTAGGAATAGCAGTGGAACACCATTAGCCTCAGAATATTGAAATGTGATTAAGAACACCATAATATTGTCAGATATAGTGCCAAAAGGAGCTGTGGTAGCGTAGTGGTTACGAATCAGGCTGCGAACCACAAGGTCAGCAGTTCGAAACGATCAGCTGTTTCGCGGGAGAAAGATAAGGCTTTCTGCTCCCGTAAAGATTTACAGCCTTTGGAAACCCTGTACAGGGTCGCTATGAGTCGGAACTGACTCCACGGCACATAAAAACAACAACAACATAGTGCCAAAAATGAGACCCTCTGCTTGGAAGGCACTCAAAATATGACTGGGAAAGAGCTGCCTTCTCAGAGTAAAGTTGACCAGGATAACAAGAAGGGAGTAAAGCTTTTGGGACCTTCATTTGGTGATGGCCACAACTCAAAATGAGGAGAAACAGCTGTAAACATTCATTAATAATTAGAATATGGAACGTACAAATTATGAATCTAAAAAAAATGGAAGTTGTTAAAAATGAAATGAGCCCAGACCAACAGAAGCAGTAGCCCGAGCAGCCGCTGCCTGAGCTCTCTCCCGATGGCCAGTCTACCCTCTGCTTGCCTCAACCCGTCCTGGTGTCTCTTTCCCCATTCCTCCATCACCCCCTTTCCTCCTACTCTGGCCAGCAGGTTCCCCCATGCCTTCCCACCTGCCCCTTTTGTTTCGCCCTGGTCTGCTGCTCTTCCCCTTCCAGCCCGCTCCCCTTTTCCCCCTCAGTCGCCTCCTGCCTGCAGTTTTTGGCTTTCACCCTCACCAGTGACCAAAGACTTGCCCACTCAAAGTCCAGCTCCCCAGAACACTGATCTAAATGAACACCTGTGTGATTGAAGGTGGGTTAAATGTATGGCTACTTATGCATGGAAAGGAAGTTGGCAGTATCATCGGAAAGAAAGGAAAATTGTTAATAAGATGCATGAAGAGAGTGATGCACATATCAACATCTCAGAAGGTAATTGTCCTGAGAGAATTATCACTTTGGCTGGACCCACTAATACCATCTTTAAAGCCTTTGCTATGACCAATGACATAGGAAGAGGATATCAGCAGCTCTATGACCAAGAGCACAGCTGCCAGTAGAGCTCCAGTTCCCCTGAGGCTGGTTGTTCCTGCTAGTCAGTGTGGCTCTCTTATTGGGAAAGGTGGTTGCAAGATCAAGGAAATATGAGGGAGTACTGGGGCTCAGGTCCAGGTGGCAGGGGATAATATGCTTGCCAACTCAACGATTGCTGGCATTCCACAATCCATCATTGAGTGTGTCAAACAGATCTGCGTGTTTGTATTGGAGACTCTCTCCCAGTCCCCACTGAAGAGTGTGGCCATCCCGTACTGGTACAAGATTGAAGGTTCTCCAGTTATCTTTGCAGGTGGTCAGCACAGGTACAGCACAGACAGCGACCTTGCGAGCTTTTCCCACACCACCCCATCCATATGCTTCAATCCTGACCTGGAGGGACCATCTCTAGAGGCCTATACTATTCAAGGACAGTATGCCATTCCATAGCCAGATTTGACCAAGCTGCTAGTTGACAATGTCACAGTCTCAATTTCATATGATGCATGGAAACACCAGATTCAGTGCAGGTTTGGATGCATCTGCTCAGACTACTTCTCATGAACTCACCATTCCAAATGATTTGATTGGCTGCATAATTGGGCATCAAGGCGCCAGAATCAATGAGATCTGTCAGATGTTTGGGGCATAGGTCAACATTGCAAGCCCAGTAGAAAGATCTACTGATAGGCAGGTTACCATCACTGAATCTGCTGCCTGCATTAGTCTGGCTCAATATCTAATCCATGTCAGGCTTTTCTTGGAGACAGGTGGCATGGGGAGCAGCTAGAATAATGCAAATCCATCCATAAGCCATTTCTGCTGTTCACCACCACCCATGATCCATCTGTGTAGTTTCTGAACAGTCAGCGATTCCAGATTTTAAATAGTTTGTAAATTTTCCATTTCTACACTTTATCATCCACTCGTGATTTTTTAATTAAAGCTTTTTAATTCTATTTTATGTTCTGCTGTTAATGCTGGGATCCATATTTAGTTTTATAAGCTTCTCCCTGTTTTTTTGGCTCATGAATTTTTTTTTTTTTTTCTGTTTGTCATGGATTTGTAAGAGTGGAATATTAATACATTTCAGTTTAGTTCTGTAATGTCAGGAATTTCTCAAAAAAAAAAAATTAAAAGTTGGACTGGAGCACTTCCTTTGTGAATAGAAACTGGAAAATAAAAAAGAAATGCAATGCAATGCATGAGCATTGATGTCCTGTGCATATGTGAGCAGAAATGGATTGGTATTGGCCATTTTGAATCTGACAACCACATGGTTTACTATGCCAGGAATGAAACATTGCACAGGAAAGGCATCACATTCATTATCAAAAAGAACATTTCAAGACCTAGATTAAAGTACCCACCAACCACTAGAGACATTGATGATAAAATTGAATCCTATCTACTTCTGCAGTCTGAAATTGATCAAATATGCATGGATAATTACTGGTTGGAATGCAAAGTTTGGAAACAAAGAGAAAGGATCAGTCATTGGAAAATATGGCCTTGGTGATAAAAACCATGCTAGAGAGCGTATGATACAATTTTGCAAGGCCAATGACTTATTCATTGCAAATACCCTTTTTTTTTTTATGTTTTATTGTGAATTATATGATAGTTTACATGGGAGAACCTTAGTCTTACATTCATTCCATCATATATCATGTCATTGCCATGGTTCCAATCTCCTCCATGCATCATCAACCTAGAAACCCACCCTCTACACTTCCCCCTCCCCCGCCCCCCATTTTTCAGCCCACAGTCCCTTTCCCTCTCTGGGTCCAAAGTCCCCAATCGCTTCATCTCTCCATGTCATCGTCTCTGTCTCTATCTCAGGCATCTCTGTTTCTCTGGGTAGGGTCCCGCTTTTGGCTCTTCTCCGTTGATGGTCCCAGAGACCTCCGCTCCTAGCCTGGAGAATTAATCACTCCCTTCCTTGTTACAAACTGTCTACCTTTGCATTTCCAACCCTCACAATCCATCCTGATAAGCATTATTCACTACAGTATCACGAGTTACCCATCTGTATTTCCTTTCATCAGCTCCGCCCAGACAGATTGAGTAGTACCTACTGGAGATTCTGCCTTCCTCCATGCTCCCTGGCATTAGGTTCCCTCTTGAAAGCTTGTAAGCCAGTAACTTCTTGCCTTTGTAGTCCCTCCCTCCCCATTTGGGTATCCAATGTCCAAGTTGCCCATCCCCGTCCACTCTGTGTGTGGAGGGAGTGTAAATGCTTCTTGCTATAAGGATTTGTACCTTCTTTTGAGTTGCTGCTCCATAAGTATAGGTCAAGTTCATCAGATTGTATCAGCTCATTCTTTTTTTTTTCCTCCTCTTCTTTCCTCTTGTGGTTGAGCGCCGATCATCCGATCCAGGTCACGTGGGTATCATCTGCAAGTGTGGGCGCTCCTGTGCATATGCCCTTTCTTCCTGTCAGCCGGTAGTTCCACTCTCCTCTCGAGTCCTCCGTGGCCACGCCACTGACTCTGGGCCCAAGAGTCCCCAGATCTCCTCACACTGCTTGCCAACCAGGTCCCCAGCTGGGTCCACAGAAGTCCACTGAACATTGTAGGGCTTAGCTTGCCGCTTCATTGCTGCTTTTACCCCACTTCCCCCTATCGGTGATGTGTGTGGTCACCAATCAGAGCGTGCATTTCCATTGAGTCTTAGTCTTGGAAGGGGGTTTGCGTTGAGAGGACCTAGCCACTTGCCTTGATGTTTCCTAGGGAAGCGATTTGTTTGTTCAGTCCATCTGCTTCCATTTTTCCTGCAGGTCTTTCTTTCAAGAGGTATCTTTTATTCTTCTAGCCACTCCAGGCTGGTCTGCTCGTCCTTTCAGTGGAGATTTCTCATCTCTGGAAATCTGGATGTGGTTCCGGTTTCTACCTATAGTTTTATTTATTGTAAAGGTTCCGCAAGAAGCCTCGTTCACTGGGTATGTTGTAGCCCCATTTTAGGTATTCCAATCAGTCATAGGCAGAAGATGGACTTACAAGCCTTCTAGTGTGGTATTTCTGACTATTCCTTTCTCTCCCTCTCCAATGTCTAGTCTATATTATAATGCAAGGGAAACCAAGATTAAAAAAACAAACAAAAAACAGTCAAGCATCTTAACACGATTCCCCCCACCCCACCCCATTCCAACCATGTCTCAATCCCTGCATCTCAGAGCCCTGCAGTTCCAAGGCTGTGCATATATCATCCTTTATCTCTGTCCCATTTAGCCCTTTTGGACATGCCCGATTGTTCTCCCATCAGCCCCGTTTCTCCAATTCCCTCTCCCTCCCTGTACATTGCCTGCCTTCCCAGCACTCAAGCTCTCCTGTGTCCAATCCCCACCTTACGCTCCGCCCTCCCCACTTCCCCCCACCCATCACCAACTTCCCAACAACCAACAAAGACTTCCCCCTACCCCCCTTTAGTATAATTTCTTTTTCTTAGTCTTTTACAGTAGTGGTCCCATGCAGTATTTCTCTTTTTGTGACTGACTAATCTCACTCAGCATAATGTCCTCAAGGTTCATCCATGTTATGTGGTGGCTTGCTGCTTCCTTGTTTTTCTTCAATGTGGCATAATATTCCATTGTGTGTATGTACTACAATTTGTTTATCCATTTTTAAGTTGATGGGCACTTTGGCTGTCTCCATCTTTTTGCTATTGTAAATAGTGCTGCTATAAACATTGGTGTGCATATATCTTCTTATGTTGTGGCTCGTGTTTCTTGTGGGTAAAGACAGAGTAGAGGGATTGCTGGATCATAAGGTATTTCTATTTTCAGCCTTCTGAGGAAACGCCAAATTATTTTCCAGAGAGGTTGGACCATTTTGCA